>NW_026652338.1:375098-432449 GCF_009828535.3 Hylobates moloch
AAAATTTTATTATTATTATACTTTAAGTTTTAGGGTACATGTGCACAACGTGCAGGTTTGTTACATATGTATACATATACCATGTTGGTGTGCTGCACCCATTAACTCGTCATTTAAATTAAGCATATCTCCTAATGCTATCCCTCGCTCCTCCCCCACCCCACAACAGTCCCCGGTGTCTGATGTTCCCCTTCCTGTGTCCAGGTGTTCTCATTGTTCAGTTCCCACCTATGAGTGAGAACATGCAGTATTTGGTTTTTTGTCCTTGCAATAGTTTGCTGAGAATGATGGTTTCCAGTTTCATCCATGTCTCTACAAGGACATGAACTCATCTTTTTTTACAGCTGCATAGTATTCCATGGTGTATATGTGCCACATTTTCTTAATCCAGTCTATTGTTGTTGGACATTTGGGTTGGTTCCAAGTCTTTGCTATTGTTAATACTGCCGCAATAAACATACGTGTGCATGTGTCTTTATAGCAGCATGATTTATAATCCTTTGGGTATATACCCAGTAATGGGATGGCTGGGTCAAATGGTATTTCTAGTTCTAGATCCCTGAGGAATCACCACACTGACTTCCACAATGGTTGAACTAGTTTACAGTCCCACCAACAGTATAAAAGTGTTCCTATTTCTCCACATCCTCTCCAGCACCTGTTGTTTCCTGACTTTTTAATGATCACCATTCTAACTAGTGTGAGATGGTATCTGATTGTGGTTTTGATTTGCATTTCTCTGATGGTCAGTGATGATGAGCATTTTTTCATGTGTTTCTTGGCTGCATAAATATCTTCTTTTGAGAAGTGTCTGTTCATATCCTTCGCCCACTTTTTGATGGGGTTGTTTGTTTTTTTCTTGTAAATTTGTTTGAGTTCATTGTAGATTCTGGATATTAGCCCTTTGTCAGATGAGTAGGTTGTGAAAATTTTCTCCCTTTTTGTAGGTTGCCTGTTCACTCTGATGGTAGTTTCTTTTGCTGTGCAGAAGCTCTTTAGTTTAATTAGATCCCATTTGTCAATTTTGGCTTTTGTTGCCATTGCTTTTGGTGTTTTAGACATGAAGTCCTTGCCCATGCCTATGTCCTGAATGGTAATGCCTAGGTTTTCTTCTAGGGTTTTTATGGTTTTAGGTCTAACATGTAAGTCTTTAATCCATCTTGAATTAATTTTTGTATAAGGTGTAAGGAAAGGATCCAGTTTCAGCTTTCTACATATGGCTAGCCAGTTTTCCCAGCACCATTTATTAAATAGGGAATCCTTTCCCCATTGCTTGTTTTTGTCAGGTTTGTCAAAGATCAGATGGTTGTAGATATGCGGCATTATTTCTGAGGGCTCTGTTCTGTTCCATTGATCTATATCCCTGTTTTGGTACCAGTACCATGCTGTTTTGGTTACTGTAGACTTGTAGTATAGTTTGAAGTCAGGTAGCGTGATGCCTCCATCTTTGTTCTTTTGGGTTAGGATTGACTTGGCGATGCAGACTCTTTTTTGGTTCCATATGAACTTTAAAGTAGTTTTTTCCAATTCTGTGAAGAAGGTCATTGGTAGCTTGATGGGGAGGGCATTGAATCTATAAATTACCTTGGGCAGTATGGCCATTTTCATAATATTGATTCTTCCAACCCATGAGCATGGAATGTTCTTCCATTTGTTTGTATCCTCTTTTATTCCACTGAGCAGTGGTTTGTAGTTCTCCTTGAAAAGGTCCTTCACGTCCGTTGTAAGTTGGATTCCTAGGTATTTTATTCTCTTTGAAGCAATTGTGAATGGGAGTTCACTTACGATTTGGCTCTCTGTTTGTCTGTTATTAGTGTATAAGAATGCTTGTGATTTTTGTACATTGATTTTTTTATCCTGAGACTTTGCTGAAGTTGCTTATCAGCTTAAGGAGATTTGGGGCTGAGACGATGGGGTTTTCTAGATATACAATCATGTCATCTGCAAACAGGGACAATTTGACTTCTTCTTTTCCTAATTGAATACCCTTTATTTCCTTCTCCTGCCTAATTGCCCTGGCCAGAACTTCCAACACTATGTTGAATAGGAGTGGTGAGAGAGGGTCTCCCTGTCTTGCGCCAGTTTTCAAAGGGAATGCTTCCAGTTTTTGCCCATTCAGTATGATATTGGCTGTGGGTTTGTCATAGATAGCTCTTATTATTTTGAGATACATCCCATCAATACCTAATTTATTGAGAGTTTTTACCATGAAGGGTTGTTGAATTTTGTCAAAGGCCTTTTCTGCATCTATTGAGATAATCATGAGGTTTTTTCCTTTGGTTCTGTTTATATGCTGGATTAAATTTACTGATTTTCATATGTTGAACCAGCCTTGCATCCCAGGGATGAAGCCCACTTGATCATGATGTATAAGCTTTTTGATGTGCTGCTGGATTCGGTTTGCCAGTATTTTATTGAGGATTTTTGCATCAATGTTCATCAAGGATGTTGGTCTAAAATTCTCTTTTTTGGTTGTGTCTCTGCCAGGCTTTGGTATCAGGACAATGCTGGCCTCATAAAATGAGTTACGGAGGATTCCCTCTTTTTCTATTGATTAGAATAGTTTCAGAAGGAATGGTACCAGTTCCTCTTGTACCTCTGGTAGAATTCGGCTGTGAATCCATCTGGTCCTGGACTTTTTTTGGTTGTTAAACTATTGATTATTTCCACAATTTCAGAGCCTGTTATTGGTCTATTCAGAGATTCAACTTCTTCCTGGTTTAGTCCTGGGAGGGTGTACGTGTTGAGGAATTTATCCATTTCTTCTACATTTTCCAGTTTATTTGCCTAGAGATGTTTGTAGTATTCTCTGATAGTAGTTTGCATTTCTGTGGGATCGGTGGTGATATCACCTTTATCATCTTTTATTGCATCTATTTGATTCTTCTCTCTTTTCTTCTTTATTAGTCTTGCTAGAGGTCTATCAATTTTGTTGATCTTTTCAAAAAACCAGCTCCTAGATTCATTGACTTTTTGAAGGGTTTTTTGTTTCTCTATCTCTTTCAGTTCTGCTCTTAGTTATATCTTGCCTTCTGCTAGCTTTTGAATTTGTTTGCTCTTGCTTCTCTAGTTCTTTTAATTGTGATGTTGGGGTCTCGATTTTAGATCTTTTCTGCTTCTCTTGTGGGCATTTAGTGCTATAAATTTCCCTCTACACACTGCTTTAAATGTGTCCCAGAGATTCTGGTACATTGTGTGTTTGTTCTCGTTGATTTCAAAGAACATCTTTATTTCTGCCTTCATTTCGTTATGTACCCAGTAGTCATTCAGGAGCAGGTTGTTCAGTTTCCATGTAGTTGAGCCGTTTTGAGTGAGTTTCTTAATCCTGAGTTCTTGTTTGATTGCACTGTGGTCTGAGAGACAGTTTGTTATAATTTCTGTTCTTTTACATTTGCCGAGGAATGCTTTACTTCCAACTATTTGGTCAATTTTGGAATAGGTGTGGTGTGCTGCTGAAACAAATGTATATTCTGTTCATTTGGGGTTGAGCATTCTGTAGATGTCTATTAGGTCTGCTTGGTGCAGAGCTGAGTTCAATTCCTGGGTATCCTTGTTAACTTTCTGTGTCATTGATCTGTCTTATGTTGACAGTGGGGTGTTAAAGTCTCCCATTATTATTGTGTGGGAGTCTAAGTCTCTTTGTAGGTCCCTAAGGACTTGCTTTATGAATCTGGGTGCTCCTGTATTGGCTTCATATATATTTAGGATAGTTAGCTCTTCTTGTTGAATTGATCCCTTTACCATTATGTAATGGCCTTCTTTGTCTCTTTTGATCTTTGTTGGTTTAAAGTCTGTTTTATCAGAGACTAGGATTGCAACTCCTGCCTTTTTTTTTTTTTTTCCATTTGCTTGGTAGATCTTCCTCCATCCCTTTATTTTGAGCCTATGTGTGTCTCTGCACGTGAGATGGGTTTCCTGAATACAGCACACTGATGGGTCTTGACTCCTTATCCAATTTGCCAGTCTGTGTCTTTTAATTGGAGCATTTAGCCCATTTACATTTAAAGTTAATATTATTATGTGTGAATTTGGTCCTGTCATTATGGTGTTAGCTGGTTATTTTGCTCATTTGTTGATGCAGTTTCTTCCTAGCCTTGATGGTCTTTAAATTTTGACATGTTTTTGCAGTGGCTGGTACCAGTTGTTCCTTTCCATGTTTAGTGCTTCCTTCAGGAGCTCTTTTAGGGCAGGCCTGGTGGTGACAAAATCTCTCAGCATTTGCTTGTCTGTAAAGTATTTTATTTCTCCTTCACTTATGAAGCTTATTTTGGCTTGATATGAAGTTCTGAGTTGAAAATTCTTTTCTTTAAGAATGTTGAATATCGGCCCCCACTCTCTTCTGGCTTGTAGAGTTTCTGCCAAGTGATCCACTGTTAGTCTGATGGGCTTCCCTTTGTGGGTAACTCGACCTTTCTCTCTGGCTGCCCTTAACATTTTTTCCTTCATTTCAACTTTGGTGAATCTGACAATTATGTGTCTTGGAGTTGCTCTTCTCGAGGAGTATCTTTATGGCATTCTCTGTATTTCCTGAATCTGAATGTTGGCCCTCCTTGCTAGATTGGGGAAGTTCTCCTGGATAATATCCTGCAGAGTGTTTTCCAACTTGGTTCCATTCTCCCTGTCACTTTCAGGTACACCAATCAGACGTAGATTTGGTCTTTTCACATAGTCCCATATTTCTTGGAGGCTTTGTTCATTTCTTTTTATTCTTTTATCTCTAAACTTCCCTTCTCATGTCATTTCATTCATTTCGTCTTCCATCACTGATACCCTTTCTTCCAGTTGATCGCATCGGCTCCTGAGGCTTCTGCATTCTTCCCATAGTTCTTGAGCCTTGGCTTTCAGCTCCATCAGCTCCTTTAAGGACTTCTCTGCTTTGCTTATTCTAGTTAGCCATTTGTCTAATTTTTTTTCACAGTTTTTAACATCTTTGCCATTGGTTTGAATTTCCTCCTGTAGCTCGGAGTAGTTTGATCATCTGAAGCCTTCTTCTCTCAACTCCTCAAAGTCATTCTCCGTCCAGCTTTGTTCCGTTGCTGGTGAGGAGCTGCATTCCTTTGGAGGAGGAGAGGCGCTCTGCTTTTTAGAGTTTCCAGTTTTTCTGCTCTGTTTTTTTCCCCATCTTTGTGGTTTTATCTACTTTTGGTCTTTGATGATGGTGATGTACAGATGGGTTTTTGGTGTGGATGTCCTTTCTGTTTGTTAGTTTTCCTTCTACCAGACAGGTCCCTCAGCTGCAGGTCTGTTGGAGTTTGCTGGAGGTCCACTCCAGATGCTGTTTGCCTGGGTATCAGCAGTGGTGGCTGCAGAACAGCGGTGGCTGTAGAACAGCAGATCTTGGTGAACTGCAAATGCTGCTGCCTGATCGTTCCTCTGGAAGTTTTGTCTCAGAGGAGTACCTGGCCAGGTGAGGTGTCAGTCTACCCCTACTGGGGTTGCCTCCCAGTTAGGCTGCTTGGGGTTCAGGGACCCACTTGAGGAAGCAGTCTGCCTGTTCTCAGATCTCCAGCTGCATGCTGGGAGAACCACTACTCTCTTCAAAGCTGTCAGACAGGGACATTTAAGTCTGCAGAGTTTACTGCTGTCTTTTTGTTTGTCTGTGCCCTGCCTCCAGAGGTGGAGCCTACAGAGACAGGTAGGCCTCCTTGAGCTGTGGTGGGCTCCATCCAGTTTGAGCTTCCCAGCTGCTTTGTTTACCTAATCAAGCCTGGGCAATGGCAGGCACCCCTCCCCCAGACTCTCTGCCACCTTGCAGTTTGATCTCAGACTGCTGTGCTAGCAATCAGTGAGACTCTGTGGGCATAGGACCCTCTGAGCCAGGTGCAGGATATAATCTCCTGGTGTCCCATTTTTTAAGCCCATTGGAAAAGGGCAGCATTAGGGTGGGAGTGACCCGATTTTCCAGGTGCCGTCTGTCGCCCCTTTCTTTGACTAGGAATCGGAACTCCCTGACCCCTTGCGCTTCCCGAGTGAGGCAATGCCTCACCCTGCTTTGGCTCACGCACGGTGCGCTGCACCCACTGTCCTGCACCCACTGTCTGGCACTCCCTAGTGAGATGAACCCGGTACTTCAGATGGAAATGCAGAAATCACCCGTCTTCTGCATCGCTCACGCTGGGAGCTGTAGACTGGAGCTGTTCCTATTCGGCCATCTTGGCTTGACCTAATTTAAATATTATTTAAATATTCTTTAAGTTAATTATTCATTTTCTTCACAACATCCATTTTTGTTGGAAAGAGATAATGATGGTTTTGTAAATGCTCATCAAATAATTATTAGCTGACCAATTTTTTCTGCATCTCCATCTCTAAAATGGGATTATGAAGCATATCCTCCCTTTTTCTTTCTAATGTGGAGCTGATACACATCTAAATATTCAAAAAAAAGTCATTGGCATTTTGTCACAGTGTAGGGTTTTTCATAAGACAGATTTGGGATCCAGAAGATGAGACTGGAGGTTAATAGTAGATTGAGCTTCATACATGTTAATTACTGACAAACACAAATTAGATTCTCAGATAAAATAACATCAGATTTTAACCAGGGCCAGGAGGTCAGAGGTGCCAGGACCCTGCCAACTATACTAGCCATCAATGCTGTAATTGATTAAAGCATGGCAAGGTAATATTTTTCTAAGAGTGTCACAGAGTTTCTTCTCGTTACGTGCCACATTTGCTTGCTGCTGTAAAACATGGTAAAATAATTGAATTGCTGGTGATCACAGGGAAAATATCTTCTACCAGGGAGACAATGCCCCAGGATTTCAAAGGGAAAATATTCAAGATGCTTCTTTCATAGTCTGAAAATTCTCCTTCTTATCGTTATCCTTTGTTCACTCTCTAACTCATCTCCGCTTTCCTAACAGGTAGAAAGGAGTCAGATTTCTCTGGGGTGTGAACTGAGAAATATTTGAATGTCTGGGTAGAGCAGAAGCTGGTATATTTCCCTGGAGGTCTTTAGAAGTGGAATATCTATATAGATATTTGTATGGAATATTAGAGTGAGGTCACAAATTTATAGGTTTTCCAACATTATGGGTGCCGTAGAGATAGAGAAGGAACTCTAAATCAGAGACTGTTGGTTTTAGGGTCCTATTTCTTGGCTATGTCAGTGATTTAAATCTACCAGGATTCAGTTTCTTTATCTCTAAAAATAAGGAAGCTGAATCATGAATTCAAGAGCCCCTTCTTGCTTCAGTTTGCTTTGAGAAGCTATTCTATCTCCTCAAGTTGCCTACAGAGCCAGCGAAAGATCTCATACATGACATCCAAGAAATGGGATCACAGAACATGCACAATTGCCTACAGATACAGAGGAATCAGAAATCAAAGAAGTTTGAAAGTTGGTGGGTGGTGAAGCATTGGTGGTCAGTGACTGGTAGGAGTGGCTGAAAATTAATTGATTTGCTTGTTGCCTACTTCCTGCCCCACCCCCAGAATGATATATTCATGAGAGATTGTCTGTCTTGTTCCCAGCTATATCCTCAGTGCCTAGAATTGTTCCTGCAACACAAAGGTGTCATAATTATTTGTGTAGGAAATGCACCTATTGGAGAAATCAATAATAAATAAATAGGTTTGCTCAGTAGTAGAAATTTGCAGTGTGAGATCCAGGTCCATTTTTCATCCACTTGCTATACACCATGATGCAAGGCATTCTTGGCAAAGTACCCTCACCTTTTTAAATTGCTTTCATGCTCAGGGACTGGGATGGGATTGGGTCTACAGAATGGGCCATTATTAACTAGAGCCATTTTCTTTATTGATTGGATGGCCACTGGATTGACTTTCAAAGATGCCATGCAGGCACTAAAAAGACTGGGAAAACTAGATTTGTTTCTACTCTACATTTTGAGAGTGTTCACCTAAATAAGTACTAAATCTTATTACTCACACGTCTATCTATGTACCATTAAAAAAAAAAGACACTTATTTTAAGTTCAGGGGTGCATATGCAGGTTTGCAGTATAGGTAAACTTGTGTCATGAAGGTTTGTTGTACAATTAGTTCATCACTCAGCTATTAAGCCTGGTACCTATTAGTTATTTTTGCTGATCCTCTCCCTCCTCCCACCCTCCACACTCTGATAGAAGCCAGTGTATGTTGTTCCCCTCTATGTGTCCATGTGTTCTCATCATTTAGCTCCCTTTTTATAAGTGAGAACATGTGCTATTTGGTTTTCTGTTCCTGCTGTTAGTTTGCTAAGGATGATAGCCTCCAGCTGCATCCGTGTCCCTAAACAGGACATGATCTCATTATTTTTATGGCTGCATAGTATTCGTTGGTGTATATATACCACATTTTCTTTATCCAGTCTATTGTTGATGGGCATTTAGTTTGATTCCATGTCTTTGCTATTGTGAATAATGGTGCAATGAACATACGTGTGCATGTGTCTTTATAATAGAATGATTCCTTTGGTATATACCCAGTACTGGGATTGCTGGTTCAAATGGTATTTTTATCTTTAGATTTTTGAGGAATCGCCACACTGTCTTCCACAATGGTTGAACTAATTTGCACTCCCAACAACAGTGTATAAGCATTAATTTTTCTCTACAACCTCAGCACATTTTTTGGCTTTTTATTAATAGCCATTCTGATTGATGTAAGATGATATCTTATTGTGGTTTTGATTTGCATTTCTCTAACAATCAGTGATATTGAGCTTTTTTCATATGATTGTTGGCTGCATGTATGTCTTCTTTAGAAAAATGTCTGTTCATGGGCTTTGCCCACTTTCTAATGGGGTTGTTTGTTTTTTTCTTATAAATTTGTTTAAGTTCCTTATAGATGCTGGATATAAGACCATCACAAACTAGATGTATAGCTTGAAAAATTATCTCCCATTCTGTAGGTTGTCTGTTTACTCTGTTGGTAGTTTATTTTGCTGTGCAAAAGCTCTTTAATTAGATATAATTTGTCAATTTTTGCTTTTGTTGCAATTGCTTCTGGTGTCTTCATCATGAAATCTTTGCTCATGCTATGTCCTGAGTGGTATCGCCTAAGTTGCCTTCCAGGATTTTTATAGTTGTGGGTTTTACTTTTAAGTCTTTAATCCATCTTGAGTTAATGTTTATATGATGTAAGGGAAGGGGTCCAGTTTCCATTTTCTGGATGTGGCTAGCCATTTATCCTAGCACCATTTATTGAGTAGTGAATCCTTTCCCCATTTATGCACCTTTTGTTAACTGACTTTATTTTTTAGAACAGTTTTGGACATACAGAAAAATTGAGAAGATAGTACAGAGAGTTTCCATATAGCCAAACCCATTTTCCTTATTTTATTTTATTTTATTTTTGAAATGGAGTCTTGCTCTGTTGCCAGGCTGGAGTGCAGTGGTGCCATCTCAGTTCACTGCAACCTCTGCCTCCAGGGTTCAACCTAGTCTCCTGCCTTAGCCTCCCAAGTAACTGGGACTACAGGCACGTGCCACCATGCCAAGCTAATTTTTTCTTTTTTTGTATGATTAGTAGAGATGGGGTTTCACCATGTTGGCCAGGATGGCCTCCATCTCTTGACCTCATGATCTACCCGCCTTGGCCTCCCAAAGTGCTGGGATTACAGGCATAAGCCACCACACCTGGCCCATTTTCCTTATTATTAACATTTTATTAGTATGTACATTTGTTATAATTAATGAACCAATGTTGACACATTATTAATTAAAATTCATACTTTATTTAGATTTTCTTAGTTTTACCTTATGATCTTTCTCCATTCCAGCATTTCCTATAGAATATCATGTGATATTTAGTTGTCTTGTTTCTTTAGGCTGTGATACTTTCTCAGATTTTTTTGATGTTAGATGACCTGGACAATTTTGATGAGTATTGTTTGAGCATTTTGCAGGATGTGCCTCTATTGGAATTTGTCTGATATTTTCCTCATTAGGGTGGGGTTATGGGTTTTGTGAAGGAAGACCACATCTTCACCATATAGTAGCAAGGGTACATACTATGAATATGACTTATCATTATTGTTGTTGCCCTTAATTAGCAGGCTAAGGTAGTATTGGTCAGATTTCACCACTGTAAAGTTATTCCTTTTTTCCCTTCCTTACTGCACTATTGGAAGAAAGTTATTATGCAGCACCCACAGTTAACAAGTGGGGAGTTATGCTCTATCTTTTTGAAGGCAGAGTACCTACATAAATTATTTGCAATTCTTCTAAAGAGGAGACTTCTCTCTTCTCCCCCACTTATTTATGTGCTCAATCATTTATTTATATCAGTATAGACACATGGATATTTATTTTATGCTTTTGGTTATAACCCAATACTACTTAATTTTGTTGCCCAAATTACTCCAGCATTGGCTTTTGGTAGCCCTTTCAGTCGTCTGCTGTGATCCTTTGACATGCCCTCATCAATCTGTTTTTTTTTTTTTTTTTTTTTTTTAGCACTTCCTTACTTTTTGCTACTGTAAGATGCTTCCAGGTTCATTTTGAATGTTTCCTGCTCCAGTCCTAGAAATCAATCACTTTTCCAAAGACATGTATCACTAAAAATCTACTATTTCTTTTTGAGAATGTTTTGGTTCTTATTTCCAGTTTTAGCTGTACTTGAAAACTTTTATTGTTAACTTCTTTATATGTCAGTCCAGAGGTGCAAGTATTAGAAGAAAGTTTTCAGTTTCTATTACTAAATAAAGAGTTTAGAAACAGACTTGCAGTTTCTCTTTTGAGGCTCCTATATCATTGGTGTCAAATTTGGTAGCTTGTTAACAAGAAAGCTACTACCCAGAGAGAGCTTAGAAATGCCAATTAGAGTCGGATCATTTATTTATAAATGTATAAATTCATTTCATGTTTTATCATGGGGCAGAGCATGCCTTGCCCCTTTAACTGTAGAAATTACTGAGCTTGGTGGAACGAATGGTATGCCCTCTAGGTGATATTTCTGACTTGCTCATCAACTTCCCTCCTTCCCAAGGACCCCGACCTCTCCTGAATTCACAGAGGGTGGGCTTTCTATTGTTTTTAAGAATAATTTCCCATGGAAGGCAGAATACATGAGTTGTTCTTTGTTAAGTAATAGATGTGGACATGCAGAGAACTTTAACCCTGGGCATGTTATCCAGCTGGTTTATGGAATTTTAAGAATATTTATTTATTTAAAATTTTTATTTTTAATAAAATTTTGATTTATTTATTTATCTTTAAAGAATGGTAAAATATAACACAAACCCTTTTTTTAATCATTCTAGGTTGAGGGCTTGTGAAGAAAGTCTTTCTCTTGGTCATAGATACAGAAAGAGCAAAAATCATTTCCCAAGGACCCTCCAGTGTGTCCTGTGTGGCTAGGGAGCAATTTCTTTTAGCCTAAGGGAAAATTACACATTTAAGTCCAGGAAAAAGAGAGTCCACCTCTGGCAGCTGCCTCTTGCTTCTGGAGACAGAGATTATTAGTGTCCTTTTTTTGTATCTGGAGCTGCATCTCAATGGCATCACTAGAGGAAACACAAATGTCCCCCCACCCCCCAACCCCAAGGTAGCAAGTGAATTATTCAAGGTGAACTTAATTAACAATACCTCTGCCCGTCACAGTATCCTAAACAAGACGTGCAATTTAAACAGTAAGAGCAGCAGAATTTTAGCTACTTCTTAAAAATGTGCAAGGTGAACTAGGAACAGGCAACAGGGAACATGGAAGTTTTATTTTTGGTTTCTAGTAAGATATCGGATTGACTTGTCAGTAACTGTCACAAGCATGTTTTTAGTTTCATAGATATCTTGAAAAATCTTTAAATGCATGTGCATGTGTTGCTCTCAAGACTGAATCTCCCAGGAAAAAAAGAAAAGAGTTTGTTTGCTTGTTTGTTTTGTTAGAGATAAATTATTTGAAATGCCAGAAGGGGCCAGGTGTGGTGGCTCATGTAATCTCAGCACTTTGGGAGGCTGAGGCAAGAGGAGGATTACTTGAGTCCAAGAATTAGAGACCAGCCTGCCAGCACAGTGAGACCCTGCCTTTATGAAAAAGAAAAATTGTTGGGCATGGTGATGTGGCCCTGTAGTTCCAGCTACTTGGGAGGCTGAGGTGGGAGGATCGCTTGAGCTTGGGAGGTTGAGAGTGCAGTGAGTCATGGTCGCATCACTGCTTGGATAACAGAGTGAGACCCTGTCTTAAAAAACAAACAAACAATAAACAGAAAGCCATTGATGTGGGTTGGTTGAGTTTTGGGAGCTCCAAGTTCACCCTAATTACAGTACAGTAGTCCACACTTAATCTGCAGGGAATATTCACAGGAAACCCTCAGTGCATGCCTGAAACTGCCCTTGCTGAACGCACCCTATATATACTACGTTTTTCTGATTCGATAACTGAGGCGGCTACTATGTGGCTAACAGCTGGGTAGCAAATATATACAGTGTGAATAAGCTGGGCAAAGGGATGCCTCACTTCTTGGGCACAACAGAGCTGGCTGGTGTGACATTTCATTACACTACTCAAAAGGGCACACAATTTAAATTTATGAATTATTTTTTTCTGGGATTTTCCATTTAATATTTTTGGACTATTGGTAACTGAAACTGTGGAAAGCAAAACCATGAATGGGGCGGGGGTGGAGAAACTGTTTTTACTTATTTTTCCAAATAAGTTCTTCCATCTGTATCAATCCTTTGACATAAACTCAAAAATTCCTCTCTAGCTACAAAGTGACATTCCATTACTATTCAAATTGCTAGCCACATTTTGATATATTAAACCTCACTTGTTCAATTACGTTCTATCCAAGCTGTGAAATAATTACTAGCTATAACTTTGGTTCAGGTGAGTTCAACATTTCCTTTGAATTTCTTCTTCTTTTCATAGAGTTTCCAAATTAACCATCAATCAGGAGAAATTCCTGTTGACACCCGCTTTCTCGACTTTCTACTCTGGAGCCCAAGTTTACAGGTCTTTTGGGCTTGAGTTTGGTTGGGTGGATCAGAGAAGATGAGAGGTAGAGGTCTCTCAGCATCCCCACTAAGTGACCTCACGGGTTGATACAGAATAGGGACTCTAATTGCAGGGCTATTAAACTGGAAGGCCTTCTTTAAACTTGCCCATTTCCAGGTAGAGCTTGAAAGATATCCACATTAAAGTTTACTACGGATGAAATGTACATAATGGTGCAAGGCAAAATGTGTGACAGTCTCTTGGCAGGATTCATCAATCATCGCAGACCTTTTTCAGTAGGGATAAAGGGCTCAGTGTGACTCGAGTAAGGGTTTATATTCCAGGAATCTTGGTTTAGTAGAAATATATCCTCTGAGTTATTTTTTATTAATAGCTCTTTGGGGAGAATAGGTTGTAAGAAAATTCCCCCTTCTTGGACTATGGATTTATTACTAAAATCCTATATCAAATCTCTTGATCCATTAAGTACTGTGAGTTACTATACATCATAGGTGACTATCTTTGGGGAAGCAGTGACATAGTACATAAGACTGACAATACTTTGTGGGTGGAAGCCATTTAGTACACTTTACTTACCTCCTCTCCTCCTCCTCTTTTTTTAACCAAGAATGATCAGGTACAAATATGTATAATGCAGTTAAATATTTGGCCAACTGATATGTATTAATATATTTGCTAATGTTTTAGTAATTTTCAAAGATTAAAGGACAATGAAATATTCATGCTTTTAAAATATTCAAAATTTTCACTACTAATTTTTATTAGCTAAAAATACTTAATATTGGCTGAGTTGTCTGTGTGTGCTAAACATCACTTTAGCTGTTTTAGGTGCATTTTTTTTTCATTCGTTGTTCTCCACTTTTCTCTGAGGTAGGTGCCAGTATGGGCTTTGGTTTCATGAGCTGACAGCTGAGGCTCAGAAAGGTTAAGTAATTTAGCTCAAGGTCACACAGATATTCAGTGATGGGGCCAGATTTGAACCAATGCAAGTTGCCTGTGTTTTCATCTGTTACACTAAACTGACTGCCAAATAATGTAAATTGCTCTGTAGTCTAAGCCAGTTTATTACTAATATTCCAGATGTGGGCTGGCTTTGGCTTCAATACACCAGAATGGGAAACTCTCTGGGTCTCAAGATAGTCCTTTGTTATAGAAAATCATTTTCCTTTGTTATCTAAAATCTCTCTTCTTGTAGCTTTTATCCACTGCTTTTGGTTTTGTGTCTAGATCTAGGTATATGAAAGCATATTAAGAACTCCATAGCCCAATGTGGATATTATTTTTTTAAAAAGTATTATTCTATGAAATGTGAACCTTGTTCTTATGTGATAGACCTGCATGTATTAATGGGTACAAATATATTATTTGATAGAAGAAATAAGACCTATTCTTCAGTAGATTAGTAGGGTGACTGTAGTCAACAATAATCTATTGTACATTTAAAAATATCTACAAGAGAAGAATTCAAGTGCTTCTAGCATAAAGAAAAGGCAAATGTTTATGGTGATGGATGTCCCAAGTACACAGATTTGATCTTTACAAATTATGTAAGTGTATTAAATTGTTGCATATACCCAGAACTATGTAATCTATTATGCATCAATAAATTTTCTAAATGGATAAATCACAATAAGATAAAAGATAAAGACAACAATCATGATCCTTTATCCCCACCTACCACTTTTCTGGGATGAGCACTATCAGTCCCTACAAGTCTCTTCTGTAAAAAATAATAGCAGTAATAAATGGAATGCATAATAATTCCAGAGCAATATGCTAAGGACTTACATAAATACAAATTCACTGAGTCCTCATGTAAACTCTCTAATCTTGTTTCCACTTTACAGATGGGGCAACTGAGACCCAAATCAGTTGGGTGACATGCTCAGGCCATACTGCTTATAGATGGCAGAGTTGAATTGCAAACCTGAGTCTGTCTAACTCCAAAGCGTTTGCTCCTGTGGGATTTCCTTGGTGGCAACTCTCACTAGGCCTTTCTGTAGTTGAGCCCCAGAACCCATTGTCAGGGTCAGGCCCAGGTAGCTGTCTCATGCGCTCCTTTTCCTCCTAGATTGTTGGTCCCAAGACTGGAAGAAGTCACCTGCCTTCTCGTATAGAAAACTGTCCCTACTCACTCTTTCTTTTGTGGGTGCCTCTATCAAACTAGCTGCAGAATGGGGTCCAGTCTCCCAGCTTCTACTTCTTTCCTTTATCATTCTGAGTGTTTCCTACTGGGATACCAATAGAAAATCAAGACGATGTAAAAATATCTCTAAAATAGTAGCCTCTGGCTCTGGCCAGTCTTTCTTGACTTTCATCTGGGAGTATGGTGACCAATTCACCCAGTTTGCCTGGGACGTTCCCTGTTTTAGCACTGAAAATACCTGTGTCTTGGAGTCTCCTCACTCCTGGGCAATGGGGGCAGTCGGTCACCTGAACTGGGAAGGTAAATGGACAAATTTTAGATAGGCTTGGGGAATGAGGAGATTATAAATGAGCTTCCTAAAATTGAACACAAATTGTGTGTTGACTAGAGACAGGTAGCAGTCAGACTGCTAGTAAATGGCAGAACCAGGTTTCAAACACATGTCAGGCTAAGTCCAAGCTAGACATACTGTGTCCTTTCCATGATGGCTCTGGAAAAATCTCTCCTAGGGCAAGGCATCAACAGATTATCAAAAAGGAAAAAATGTGTCCTAGGAAAGGGCACGTATAATGGACCTAAATACCGTTGAGTTAGTAAAATTTCCTTGTGAAAAGAGATTCTCAGAATGTAGCATTTCAGGCATAGTTTGACCAGTATAAACTAAGACTTCTAAATCTGTTCTTCTGTATATTGTATCTTTATTCGTATAGCTTTAAGACATAGTCACAGATTTTGGGGGACCTGCCACATTATTCTTGACTCTAGGGTCTGAGATCAGTTAGTGCTCTTTTTTCTTTCATTTGAACTGATATTAATCTGGGTATCTGCAATTTGTATTTTTCCACCCCTCTATTATATCTGGATGTCTGAAAAAACTTTAATAATTATTTCAATTTTCCAAGTGTTTGTATTCTAGATTGCCTTTGGTTATCATTGTATCTATGCATTTAGGCCATGTCTAATAAATAAAGTGACACCTCAAAATAATAGTATTATGAGTAGTTGCATGTTCACTGAAATTACAGATAATTTACATGGTTTGCAAGCTTCTTGTTTATTGGAATATGGCAAGTACAAAAAATTTAATATGAATTCCTTAGAAGTTCTGTTTTCCTATAAAAAACCATTGATTTCCTTCTTGGTACAATAATAGCAGTTAAACCATCCAGAAATACAACTATTTTAACTGGGAAAAGAATAATGAAACAATATGAGCTTGGGTATGTGATGAGGCAGTCTCATGTGCAAGTGTTATTGAAAAAGGTTTCTCACTGGTAGTTTTTCATGCAAAAGAGAACAGGCTAATCACTTCACATACATTATCTCATTTGGTCTTCATAACAAACCTATGATAATCATTAACACTTATTATGTGTTTGCCATGAGTCAGGCACTATTTTAACTACCTTACCCGTATTATCTCATTGAATTATCACTGTATCTCTAGGAGGAATATTAGGAATACTTTCTAAACCTGGCTAAGGTAGCTTAATCTGGCGAAAGCACTTATCGATTTACAGGAAATCCTGAGGCAGATTATATTAGTCCACTGCTATGAAGAAATACTCAAGACTGGGTAATTTTTAAAGGAAAGTGGTTAATTGACTCGCAGTTCTACATGGCTGGGGAGGCCTCAGGAAACTTACAATTACAGTGGAAGGTGAAGGAGAAAGAAGTACCTTCTTCACAAGGTGGCAGGAAAGAGAAAGAGCACAGGAGAAGCTGCTACTTATAAAACCATAAGATCTCATAAGAACTCATTTACTGTCATGAGAACAGCATGGGGGAGAACATCTCATGATCTAATCACCTCCTACCGGGTCCTTCCCTTGACACATGGGGATTACAGGTGGAGATGACATTTGGGCGGGGACATAGAGTCAAACCATGCCACAGGTTTTGCTTGAGCTCAATGATATCCTAAAGGATTCAGCCTCCTTTGATGCTTTCTTTCTGCCACCTTCAGAGGGTCATCAATGCATTGAAGGATGGCTTCGACAGGCTCCCCCCAACATCATGTTTTCATACAACAGCACTCAAGCAAGAAATAAAAGGAGATGTAGCAAAGGGCCTTTTCTGTATACTCTTCTCTCATTTTCAGGAGGGAAATTCCTTTTTACACTTGATCTCATCCAAAATGACTAGAAGCAGTAGGTAGGAAAACCGTTTCTAGACGTTTCCAGCAAACTTTCTTTCTCAACTAATAAGTTAGAACTAGGTCATACCATCATCCTCACCTTTCAGAGAAGTTAGGAAACTGAATACCTGAAAGAGGAAAGTTGAGTTGCCTTGATTGGCTTAACAGAGTGGTTCTTAGACTATTTTGTCTAAGGAGCCGTTTTAACCCTTAAAAATTGTTGAGGACTCCAGAGAGCTTTGTTTATTTGTGTGATCTTTATTGATATTGAAATTAAAACATAAATTTTTTAAACATTCATTAATTTATTAAAACAACATAATTCCTGTTAGCATTAAAATATTTTTGCTGAAAAATAACTATTTTTCAAAAAAAGTTAGCGAAAAGAGTGGTATTGTTTTACGTTTTGTACATCTCTTTAATGTCTGGCTTAATAGAAGACACCTGGATTCTCATATCTGCTTCTGTATTTAATTTGTTGTGATATTTTGATTTGGTTGAAGTATATGAAGAAAATTCAGCCTCAGGATATCTTAATAGCTTTTTCAGGTAATTGTAGATATTCTTCTTTGATACTATACCCAAACTCACCAAGTGGTAGTTTATTAAAGGTTAATTGCAATGTGGAATTTGAAACCATAGCTATAAATGTTTTAGTACTTGTTTCATTAGATTCCACCGCTCTCTTTTCCATTTGAAGGGGTCTTTATCCACATATGATTTTGTAACATCATGTATTAGTAATTTGGAAGCTATTGGTTTTTCGAGTTATGCATATCTTCTAAATATTTTTATATTTTATTATGTGATACAAAAATCATGTTCATCAATATCCCCACAGATGTCATCATAAAAGTCTTTACATTTTGAGAAGTTGTTAAGCTGTCAATGATGGGTACAATTCTCTAAAATTCTAATTTTCATTTGAAAGCCTATATCTTACTGTTGACAACAAATACTATCAGTTGTTTTCCTTGAAGTGTGAGGTTCATACTGTCTGTCAAATACCTAAATCTGAATTACCATGATTTGTCAGTTGCTCTTTTAAGTAAAAATGATGTTCCGTGATAAAAGTGACTAGTTCATCTCATAATTCAAATAATTGCACAAGTTGCCTTTTCTTAAAACAACCATAGATTTTTTTTCCTGCCTAGAAGTGCTTCATGTGTACTTCTGTTTTCATCACACATAAAACATTTAAAAGATGTCTGTTTAAGGGTCCAGATTTAATAGAAATAATTTATTCATACTTTTTCTTGCTTTTCACCAAAGCCTTTCTTTTTTCAATGGTGATGAAGATCACAACATGGCTATTGATGCATTTGGTGGCCCTGCCTTGATTTATTCTTAAGGCCCAAGCAGTTTTGCCCATCATTGCTTTTACATCACACTGAAAAGAGTAAATAATGCATTGGCATTCTTATGAAAAGAGTTTATTTCTTGCAGACTTCCTGAAAGGATCTCAGGGACCCCCAAGGGTCCGTGGATCACACTTCGAAAACTGTTGTCTTAGACCATTAATAATTCATATCCTAAAGTTCGACAGACAGCGGCCCAAACCGAATCAGGTTCTATTAGCAAGGAAAGGAGAAGAATATATGTTTTATAGACATCTATTGCATGCAAGACAGTTTGAGTTCTGAGACAGCAGGCATGGGACTCAGCTCAAGGATTGCCTGGCTCTTTAGCAGTGACTTTTAATTACTCCCTGGTTTTGCCTCCAAAAATGATTGCTGCTTCTTAGTTTGTAAACCTAGTCTCTGATCCTTCACTCCACACCGTTGTTCTGGAATTCGTGTCTTCCACAATCTTTACAGGATACTGTCTTACCTTCTATCCATCCACTTAACTCATTCATTCTCCAGTTATTTGCCACCCCTTGCTGTTCAGTGTTTCCCACTCACAGAGGAAGACTGCTTCTCCATCCTTGTTTGTTGAAACCCTACCCAAATCAAATGCCACCACCTTCATGATGCCTTCCCAGTTCCTCTGTTAAAGTTGGTCTATCCATCCTTTGTGACCTCATATTATTAGAACATCAATTGAATCTTGCTTGTGTTACATATAGTTGTGCCCATACCTGTTTTTTCCGCCAAATTTCAATTTCATTCAGGGTACAGCCCACAGCTTTCTTCACCTTTATGTGTTGTGCTGTTCCTAGCACAGGTCCTGGCCCCTTCTAGATGCTCATAACTGTTTGTTGGGTGAAGTTTCATCTACAAAGTTCTGATATACAGAAGATGGAAGACACAGCTGAATGCCTGAAATGGCCTATCATTTCATTGGCTAGACAAAAGAGAGGAAAATTTGGATTGGTTTTGATATATATTCATCACTAATTTGACATACATTTGTCTTCTAGGAGTTGCTGCATAATCAAATGTAAGCAGAGAACCATAAATGCAGCCTCTTTGATTTTATTTTTATTTTTATTTTCTGTTTTCTTTAGTGTGGTATGTTTCCTTTGTACCAATGTGCATGATGAAATGAGAGATCATTTTTGGATGTAATTCTTGCCTGACTCAGCCTTTGAGGTGGTTGATATGAAAATTTGGCACAGGTGTGCAATTCTTCTGCTAATTTAAACTACTTTATCAAACTCAATGCCTGATGCAAATGAAAAACACTGAATTCAATTTTTTCAAGTTACTAAAATGAAAGTGCGTTAAAAATGAAGCTCTATCTAGATTATTTCTCCTAAAGTCTTGATGATGAACCTTTGCAAGTAACTTGAAAACCTCTAGTGACATAACTGCAAATTGGAGGTGGCAGAGTTTGTACCATCATGACTCTAAAGAGCATTTATCAATACAACTGCAAGGAGGGCTCCTTGCTCTGGGCTGTTATACAGGGACTCTGTGGAGGGAAGGAACAACTGAGATCGAGGGAGTGCTAAACTTGTTTTTAGTTGAGTTTACTGGGGTATAATTTACATATGGTAGAAGCCATCCCTTTCAGGGTCCATTTCTATTAGCTTTGAAAAACACTTACAGCTTCATACCACCAAAATTAAGAAATAGAATGGTCTCATCACCCCCAAATGCCTCCTCTTGTTTCTTTATAATTAACTCCTCTCCAAACCCCAGCCCTGGGTACCCATTGATATGTTTTCTGTCCCTGTAATTTTGCCTTTTCCTGAGTGTCATACAGATGAGAACATAAAGTGTATAGCTTTGTGTGTCTGGCTTCTTTCACTTGGTATAGTGCATTTGAATTTTATCTATGTTGAAACAGAAATTATGAGTTTATTGCTTTTTATTGCTCTGTGGCAATTCCATTGCAGGGATACACCACAGTGTGTTTCCATTAATCAGTTCGAGGACATTTATTTTCAGTTTGGGGTTATTGTGAATAATGCCACTATAAACATTTGTGTACAGGTCTTTGTGTGAATGTTGAGTTTTCATTTCACTTAGGTGAATACCCAGGAATGAGATTGTTGGGTCATATGGTGATATGGTTTGGCTGTGTCCCCACCCAAATCTCATCTTGAATTGTAGCTCCCAGAATTCCCACATGTTGTGGGAGAAAACCCGTGGGCGAAAATTGAATCATGGGGGCGGTTTCCCCCATACTGTTCTTGTGGTAGTGAATAAGTCTCATGAGATCTGATGGTTTTTTAAGAGGAAACTCCTTTTGCTTGGCTCTCATTCTCTCTCTTGCCTGCTGTGATGTAAGATGTGCCTTTCGCCTTCCACCATGATTGTGAGGCCTCCCCAGCCATGTGAAACTGTGAGTCCATTAAACCTCTTTCTCTTTACACATTACCCAGTCTTGGGTATGTCTTTATTAGCAGCATGAAAATGAACTAATACATATGGTAGGTTTAGTTTATGGTATTTTAAAATATATATGGAAAATTACTTATTCTTATAAAAATGTTATTTCTTACAAAAAATTATGTCTATTTATGGTTTTTGAGGTGAACAGAGTCATGGATGACCTAAAACAATAGATGATAGTGTTATTGTTATTTGATTTGAGTAGATTTTATGTGGTAGTTTTGCAGCAGACTTATCTTCCTAATTATATTTTGCCCCAAGCTGATGTTTAAATTAGTTGGAATTTTCTGGAAACCACCCATGTAGCAGCCAAGCAGAAGGCCATAGGCCAGGGAGAGGGCAACTAACTGAGGATATCAGTGTGGCTACAAATAATTTGCAAAGTGGTCAGCAAACAGGCAGAAAGCCCATTGATGCCTACTGTGCTCTTATAGCTAGAATGGCAATTGCCCTATTTTACTTGCACAAAACATTGATTTTTTTCTTCTCAGAGTGCAATATGAGTCAGAGCTGTCCCCATTCCTCAAAGTGAAAATATGAAATTCAATGATTTCCAAAATTCATATTCGAACTTCTACTTCATATTTCTCACACTTTGCTGGTTGCTAGGGGAGAGTTAGGCATCTGAAAAATGATGTTTGTCCAGAGACTAACATCAGATAATCTGTCATTTTGAGCTAAAGGCAGTGGGCAGCAGCATGATTATTTTAGGAACATGAGAAGGAAAAGCTCATATACGATAGGACAGTCAGGAAAAGTGCCATAGAAAGGATGGGAAATTGAAGGTGAGTGACATCAAAGTGGTCCCCACCAGTGTTGGGACCTCCTTGCCTCTGTTGTGTTCCACAGCACCTAACATGAGCCCTGACCATAGAAGATGTTTACCAAAACATGATGAACCAGAAGAGTCAATGCTGTAATTTTCAGTCCAAAAGCTGGCAGGCTTGAGACACAAGAAGAGCTGATGTTTCAGTCTGGGTCAAGTTGACACATAAAATTAACCATCACACCAGCCATTTATATTCTCCTAAGTATGACTCCTAGAAAAACTTTTGCACGTGTGCACAGGTGCAAGAATGTTCATAGCAGTATAATCCATAGTATTAAAAATCCAGAAATGAAACATATGCTCATCATCAGCAGAAAGGATGAATATATTGTGCTGCAGTTGTTAAATGAAAATGAAATTAACTAAACCGTATACATGCATTTCAGCATGGTGAATATCTAAAATATCATGTTTGGTGTAAAAAAAAGCAAGACAGAAGAATATATGCTATTTTTATGAAGTTCATTTATAGGAGGTTCAAAGTGAGACACAATTAAACTATATATTTTTAGGATGAAAATCATATATGGAAAAACTTTAAGAAGAGCAATGGATAAATCCAAAATTCAGGATATCAGTTGCCTTTGGGAGAGAGAAAGGAGATATGATTAAAAGGAGCATATAAGAAGCCTCTAAGGCACTGGCAACATTTTATTTCTTCAGCAGGGTAGTTGGTACATGATGGTTCTTTTATTATCTGTCTTTAAACCATACATATATATACTCACATTTTATAATAAAAATTTAACAATTTTCCGAAATAGGTAATAAAACTTTTGAATTGCCTATTGCCTTATTGTCTAACATACTGAGCTAGAGTCGTTTATTTCACAGACCTTCCAATTCGTGGCTGGAAACCTCTAGCACTAGAAATGGTATCTAGCCCCAGCTTCATGGAGCCAGTAGCATTTCTTATAAGCCTGCGCTTTCTCGAGTCCTTTATATGTTGAATTGAAAACTGTCTCTTGGCAACTTTGCCCACTGGTAGTAGTGCTATCCAATAGGTCATGTGTCATTTCTAACCTCTCTTTCAATTAAACCTGTCCTTGAGTATTTGAAAATATCTATGTGTGTCTTTACCTTGCACTCAAGCATTCCTTACCAAGTCTCTTTCGTAAGCAGCCCCAGTTCCTCGACCTTGAGACCACATAAGGAATGGCTCATGTCTTCTTTATCCTGGTCCTCTCTTCCAAAGCCTCTAGTTATTTTTCCAAAAGTTTATAGTCAAGCTGGGGGAAGTGATCTGAAGACAAGAAACAAATTTAAGTGCCAAAGTCTGACACAAACAAGACATGCTGGAGGGATCTGGAAGGAGATGAATCAGTTTTGCTTAAAAGAATGAATAAGTATTCTATTATTTGGTTATTTGTGTCACCACAAATAAGTTTAAAATTTTAATTTGGGTTTTTATCTGCTGAGTAATAGGGCTGCAAACCAAAGAGGGGTAAACATTTATAATAAAATCTAGCTTTGATATTGCAAAATAAGGCCTGCTGTTAGAATTCATGAAAATGGTTAACATTATCTAAACATTAATATTAGTAACATGATAGGCAAGAGATTGCTTATGAACACTTTTAAAGATAGTAGGTCTCTCTCTTTCTCCTTTCCTTCCTTTCTCTCCTTCCCTTCCTGAAGTACTGGTATCTGCTCAGTATTTATTAATTGTTTATGAAATGACATTTTTGGAACTCTGATATGTTTCAATTAGACCCCATTGGAAGGGATGCCTAGGCCCTTTCCTCATCACTTACTAGCTATCATTCTCCTCCTCAATTTCCTCATCTGTAACATTGTAATGATTCTGTACCTACTCCATAAGGGTAGTTAGGATGGGATATAATGATGATTCCATGACTGCAAATGAGCTTTCTATTATCTCCCTCTTATCCTCAAGGGCTTCATGGTCCAGGATTCCATAATGCTACAGTTCCAGGTATCTTCTTGATCATTCTTTGGGGTCTTCTGCTTTTTTTCAAGTACTTCCTTCTTTGTAAACTAAGCTCAGATGCTTAAGGTGGTTACAGTCTTTTTTCAACCTGAAAGTTGAAATGGATAGCTCAGGAACCCCATTTAGCTTGGCTGGCAAAGAAATAATCATAATTATTTTGAAAGTTGGGATTTCACATAAAATCCAGAATTCTAGTATCTCTTTAAAAACATTTCCTTAGGGCATCAATTGGCTGGAGCTGAGCAATGGCTGCCCATTTTCTCTAGGGTGCGCAGTCTTCCCTTCTCCACCATCTTCAGGCTAACCATTTCACTGACATCTGCACACTCGGCCCAGGTGTCAAATGAATCTGAAATCCTTCCCTTTCCTAATTGAAAAGACCTTTATTGAAAACATGAACTTGGGTTTTGCTATCACAGATTTTCACTTTGGATTTTTGCAGAAGCTTTTGAATCTCTTCTCACTTGTTAGAGAAACTTTTTTTTTTTTTTTCCCTGCAGCAGGTTTCTCTTTGTACTCTCCAAGAACAGCTTGCTGGCTTGCAAAAAAGAAGAAGCTGATATCTTTGGGGAGCCGTCAGAAAGAGCAGATGCAGCCCCAGCATGGCGCTTCTGATCCCTGCAAGTGGCACCGTAACACTTTATTTGTGAAGAGGAGGACAGAGAATGTCTCTTCTCCCCACATCTCTATTTGCATTTTATTAGGCACCCAGTAGGATGGTTTGTAAATCGCCATCTTCACTCACAGATCTCTTTATCAGCCCCCAACTTACCAGAGGGCAAAATACAAGGATGCTAAAAACAGGATGGTGTTAAAAGGAATCAGAAAATGAGGCTCACAGCTGTGACTTTTTCTTCTGCTTCAAAAAGTGCCTTTTGTTTATAAGACTTCTGGGGAAATAAATGGCTTCTGTCGAGATACACAGATGTAGTACAAGGCTCAGTTGAGGAAGGCTGTTTCATGGAAGTGAGGCAGAGAGATTAGGGGTCTACATTTACCACCTCCATTTGCTGGCCACTTGTTCTGGCATGACTTCATGCTTAACCTCAGTTTCCTTATATCCTATTTCACAGAGTTGGCTTGGATGCAATAGAGCAAAGCATGGAACTTCCCTGGCCATCTCCATATCCCCATCCCCTCTCCTTCGTCTTTGCAACTTCCCTTGTCCAGGGTTCCTATATCTAATTTTGACTCAGTGAGCAGTAGGAAGACTGTACCTTCCAAAGAGCTTCGATTTACTTGTTAAGCTCAGTTGATACTATTATTTTAATCATTCTAGAGGAAACTTGCTTTTGAAATAAGGAAAAGAGAAATGTAATTTTCCCCCAGAATTTTATTAACTGAAAGAGGGGAAACTAATGTATGGAATCATGATTATCTTCCATCTGGGATATGTCCTGGGGAATCTTTTGAAACATGAAAGAAAAAACAAGTTGTGTTTGGTTGAGTTTGTCTTAAATATAAAGTGGGTGTGCTATGTATGGTATATGTGATACCTTGCTTGGTGTCAAAACAGTCAGGTACGTGGCCATTCTGCAGTTAGTTCAGGCTGCCTTCAATACAATTTGGATTTCAAAAGGAAAGCTGTCAGCTCAGCACTAAGGAGACAGAGAGGTAGAATTGAAGTTTGAAGTCAAAGTTAAATAATTTATTGTCTTTTTCTTAAACATAAAACTTCATTACAAAGCCAAACCATCTTTGTCTTATTTTCCCAGGTACGTTGGGGCTAAATTGGCTCTAGCTCTTTCTCTTTCTTTTCAGGATATTGAGAAGAAATTAGAATGGTGAATTTCTTAACCTCTCTCCCATGCTGGGTGCTGAAATTAGATCTTCCAGATCCCTGGAAAGTTGAACTCAGTGATCTCTGAGACTGTCTCCTAGGCCTATGGCTCAGTGAAGCTCCACAGGCTTCACTACGTGGCTGGTGAGCTTCATATCTCTTGTCTCTGTGGGTTTCTTTTGATGCCTGTTACCATGGAGAAAGACCACCTCCACTGCAGTTACTTACTTCCTCTACTGGAATTCCTTAACACCAAATAAAGAGCTTCATTTCAGCACTTAATACATTTCAGTGTAATTACTTATACATCTGTTGATGTATCTCTTGCCTGTGACATTCCTGAAAAGAAAGATCAGGTCTCACCAATCTTTTTATTCCTGATACTTAGCATCATGGCAAGTACATATTAGGGGGCAAGTTCAATACAGTGCTAAATGGAATAGAATGAATAAATGTGGTGCCCAATGCAGGCAAAGGTATGGAATACAGTGAGGTATGGTGGCTCATGCCTGTAATCCCAGCACCTCTGGAGAGTGAGGCAGGCAGATCGAATGAGCTTGGGAGTTCGAGACCGGCCTGGGGAACATGGTGAAACCCTGTCTTTACCAAAAAATACAAAAATTAGCTAGGTGTGGTGGTGCACACATGTAGTCCTAGCTACTTGGGAGCTTGAGGCGGGAGGATAGCTTGAGCTTGGGAGGTCAAGGCTGCAGTGAGCCGTGATCATGCCACTGCACTTCAGCTTGGGGGACAGAGAAAGACCCTGTCTCCAAAAAAAAAAAAAAGAAGGTATGATGGAATATCTTCTTATTCACACTTTCACATCTCCACCATAGGAAAAATTTGGGCTAAATAGAGAAAGGCTATTGGGAGGAAAAATACCCAATCTTATATCAACTGTTTGGCCCAGTTTTGCCATTGAGGAGGGGATAGTGAGAGAGGAAGGTTAATGAAACAGACAGGGTCCAATGCATAAGGGAACTTGCAAACAACAGCAGCAAGTATGATGACAACACATTAGATTTTGTTGGTTTGTTTTGGTTGAACCATGGTCCTGGGAAAAACTGCCATCCTCCCTCATTTACCCCATTATTTTCCAAGGTAAATGTTATGGGGCCAGGGGGCTTTACCTTTGCCATCAGTATCACCCCTCAGATGCCCAGATTTCACCCTATTTACCTTTGACACCATAAGGAGGGCTGTCCTCATGGAGTTGTGTGTACATGGGGAAAGACACTCAACAAAATCTAAGATCTGGGAAGTCCCTCAGGCAGAAACAACTGGCGACTGGCAAGGGCAAGTCCTCCCCAGAAGCTGGGGTGATCAAGACAGGAAGAGCTTCGGAGGCAGAAGTTCTGGACTGAGCAGGGATGACTGAGCTGACGTTGGGGATCATCTGAGCTGCACACTTAACTCCCACAGTGGATGTTCCTGGCAGGGTCCGCTGCTGAAATGTTCCATGTTTCTACGGCCCTATACGTTGACCTTCTTCCTCTAGACCCTGCTGATCTCTCTTCTCTCATCTTTTCCCTTTCTGTCTAAGCTTTTCCTTTCACCCAGGGAAATCTTTGACTATTGAAGGTGGAAAAAAAAAATCCTTGCTATCCTTCATAATGTTTCTTCCAGATATTTTTAAATGCCTTTTAGTATGTTTTAAAACTTTCTAAGGATTATGCCTTTGGAAAACAAAACAAGAAATACTGCCTTTCTTGCCTCTGTTTTCTTCCTAGTGTCACTTCCCTTTCCTAGCACAATGAATGGAAGTGTCTTAGCTGCCTTAATGAGAGTGGGGATAGATGATGGGGAAGGGAACAAGAAAAACCAGCGAAACAAATAGTTATGCTTTCAAAAATACTGTCTTGCCAAATTTCCTATGCTGTGGATCATAGAGTTTATCCTATAGAAAAAGAGAAGCCGTAGAATTTTGAGCAATGTGGCAACATGATCAAAGTTGACCTTGATGACTGATATGTCTGTTTGGAAGGCTTTGTTTGTGAACTCATATTTTTTTTGTGAGTCTACTTATTCTCAATATTTTACTAGGATTTATGGTTGTTACAGAAAGTAAAATATAAGACCTATGTCTTCAAAGTGCCTCAAAAATGTAGGAGAATAAAATATTGTATCTATAAATAACAGAAACTCAGTTAAGTATGTGTATAAACTAGTCCTCTGGATGGTACAGCATGGACCATAAGTATGATGAGGGTGTATGGAGGAAAAGAGCCAGAAGCATGGGGAAAGGCTTTGTGAAGGGGTGGTATATGAGTTGAGCCTCAAAGGATGGAAGGATAGAAATTTGACTGTCAAGAGGAGTGGAGGGAAAGTGCAAAGTAGAGGAGAATGCTGTTATGACAGGCTTATGCCATTTTCCCTCCACGTTTCCCTTATGCCTTCCTAACAGACCCCAGCATTTGTTTGGGGACCCACATGGCTCTGGGAAACCTGATTCCACCCCTAGTTCTGGAAGTAGATCCTTTGGTCTAGGCTAAGTCATTCCATCCCCTAGGTCTTGGTGATTAATTTGGGCTAGGGCTTTTACTTAAATGGTCGGATAAAAGTCTTTCTCTGATCAGTTTCATGTGCAGATGTGGGGCCAAGAAACTGCTGCATGAGAGAAGCCATGTTTATGCTGGTGCCAATGCACAGAGTAGGATATAGTCAAGAGATTCAGAGAAAATAGTTTCATAGATCACTGGATCAAGCCGTATTTGAACTTGTCACTTATATGATACCACTAAGGCCTTTCTGAGTTGGGTTTTCTGTCCCCAGCATTAAAACATATTAACAAAGAGAGCTGCTCAAAGTATGCTGGCCTGTGATTGGAGGTAATGAGTAGATTCTTTGGAAGGGAGGTATGAAATGGTGGAAAGAAGGAATGATAAGAAGCTGAGATTGGTTAGTCAGGGTGAGACTAAATTCTGAAGGGTTTTGAATGTTAGACTGATGCAGGTATATGTGGATAGGCATCGATGCCATTGCTTGATGATAGGAAAAATTTACTCAACCTTTTATAAAGATGTAAGAACGAGACTGGCCACTAATACTCAGAATCAGAAACCATGTAATGAGCCTGGGGAAGACTCTTGTCTTAGTTCCCAGTTTCTCTTTTCCCCAGAAGAAGGACCCATAGGGGCCAATTAATACCTCCCCAAGCCTTTACTTTGCCAGATATCATCTTTACACCAGGCTTCTGGAACTGCTCCCATAAAGTTTAAAAGTTGGTGTGTATAATTTTATGTATTTCCTTGTAAAATGCATTTGTTATATTGCTTCTGCTTGAAATAAAATGTTTCCCAAGTTATAAATATGAAGTTTAGAAAAGAGCATATTTCTTGGTAGGGATTTTTTCCTTGTGACACATTTTGAAGTTTGTTTTCCAGTTTTCTTTATCTCTGTTCCTTCAGAGCGGTATTTGTTTTTGCCATTATGCAAGATTTGCAGCAAAACACTCTATCATATTTGTATATTCTTTCTTAATCAGATAAGAAAATCACTCTAAGCTTTATCTAGAAATTTCCATAGTAAAAATAGTTTTAAATAAATTCAAATAACACTATAAAGGTGACTAAACCTCAACAGGTGTGAACACAATTGTCCATAGAAAACACACACTACAAGTAAGTAATGGATGGCACAATTTCACATAAAATTCCAAGCTCAAAGACTATGTAAGATTTACATTTTTTCAGGCTACATTACTTAATAAGCATTTTGTGATTTATTTCACAACAGTCAATTTTTTTTTCTGCCTCACGTTGCTGATGTTTATGGGGAACTGTGTGGTTTCCAAGCACCTGCCACCACAGACTGCTTAATACTACACCTCCATTGGGCAGCACTGTAGAGCAGTTTGGCTCTGGGTGCCACATAAAGGTGCCAGTGATCTCTGGGGAATTTGGGCTGATGATCTGAGCATTCAGTTTAGCTGGCCAGGCAGTTTAGCTTCCAGGGGCAAAATCAAGGATCAAAGTTGAGTTTTCTGAGTCTTTTTGTTTTCTTCTCAATAGAATTCCTTAATGCACTATTTGTGTAAACAAACACCAGTGATTTTTCTTTTAAAAATGGGGAAGAGTGAGGGACTAGTTAAACTCAATAAACAGGATTGTTACCTAAAAAGTCTGATCAGAATATGCATGTGGAAAGCTATTGCACAATCCACCAATCATTTAGTCACTGATAATAACACATATTGAGGGCTTAGTTCGTTCCAGGAACTGAGCCGTCAGTGCTGTTTCTAGCAGAGCCTGAGAATCCTAAATTGACTAGCAATCAAATTCTCAATTAGACCAGAGTATGTGGATCCTCTCAAAGGGAGAAACACTGGAGCAGAAATCAACAGAGATGTTATCAGATAAAATGATTCCATGGGGGATAGCTGTAGTCTACTACAGTATTTTCCAGCTGGTATATCATGCAATACAAGAGTGTTTTTTTAAAAAATAAACTTTAATGGTAAATGAGAGCCTCTTTCCTGTCCTTCCATATTCTGCTAACTTAACCCAATAAGCTTGTTTTACATTGGTAGGTTTGTATTTAACTAATACAGCATTCTTCAAAGTGTGTGTCATAGAATGCTACTCCTACAAGATAGCCCAATTAAAATATTATTGTGGAATCGGTTAATTGTGGGACACCCTACAAATTATATGCCCTTCTTGGAGTCATTATTTTCATACTAAAGACTCTGAGAGGTCCTGCAATACAGAAATTTTACTGTCCCAGATTCTTTTTAACTTGATCATCGAACAATTTTATGTCATCTGCGCCTATGTCTTTTCCCTTCTCCCTGTCTAGGACAGTCAACACTACTGAGCACTGAAAAAGACAGGCAGCTGGCAGCCTCAGTGGCCCTGATGCAAAGGCAGTTTACACAGGGCACCAGGAGAGCAAGAGTCTATTTTTTGCCAGCCTGTGTCTTCTGTTCAGCATGGATACCAGTCAAAGAATCAAGGCAATGTGGACATAAAGCTACATGATTTATGATCAACAATGACACAAACAGAGATGGCAGGAAAGGCAATGGGTACAAGAGAAGGTCTCTACCATATGAGATTTACAAATTCATAAAACACAAGACAACGTTTCTGGCTTGATTCCATTCCTCTATTCTACCAACCTTCATGACCAGTATCTCTTTGGGGCCCAGCTACAATACTAGCTAGCCTGGTACCACATTAGATTTCCAGCAAGGAGTCACCTTTCTTTGATTACACATATATGCACGCACACACACACACACACACACACAACATATACACACAGAGTTTTGATTCCTTATCATCTTTTAACCTGTTACTAACAATAGCAGTCTTGCTATGAAAGGTTGTTTTAGTAACAGGATTATCATCTACAAGCATTTATCACATACTTTTGTATAAAAGGCTTGAAAGGCACAGGTAAGGGCAAATGTGGTTCCTGCCCTCATAGAATTAGTTAGGAAACATTTCTTCCTCTTCAATTTTTAGAAACAGTTGAGAAGAATTGCTAAATTCTATATAGCACATTGAATATATCATCCCATTTTGCAGTGAAGCTATCCAGTTCTGGTTTTTTCTTTGTTGGGAGACTTTTTATTACGAATTCAATCTGGTTATTCATTATTGGTATGTTAAGGTTTTCTATTTCTTACTGGCTCAGTATTGCTAGGTTGTATGTGTCAAGAAAATCATCAATTTCCTTTAGAATTTCTAATTTGTTTGTGTATAGTTGTTCATAACAATATCTAAGATCCTTTGTAGTTCTTTGGCATCAGGCTCAATGTCTCCTTTTTGGTTTCTGATTTTATTTATTTGAGTCATCTTTTTCTTAGTCCAGCTAATGATTTTTTAATTATGTTTATCTTTTCAAAAAAAACAACTTTTTTTTCTTGCTCTTTTATATTTTATAGTTTTGTTTAGTTCTGCTCTGATCTCTGTTTTTTTTCTTCTGCTAATTTGGGGTTTCATTTGTTCTTGATTTTCTAGTTTCTCAAGGTGCATTGTTAGGTTTTTTATTTGAAATCTTACTACTTTTCTGACATAGGCGTTTATTGCTATTAACTTCTCTTTTATTACTGCTTTTTTGTATGCTGTGGGTTTTGGTGTATTGTGTTTCCATTTTCATTTATTTCAAGTAATTTTTTAAACTTTGCCTTAATTTCTTCATTGACTCAAGTGTTCAGAAGTGTGCTATTTAATTTCTACAGCTTTAATTTGTACAGCTTCCAGAGTTTCTCTCATTATTGATTTCTAGTTTTTTTCTATAGTGGTCTGAGAAGATGCTTGATATAATTTTAATTTTTTAATACTTTTAATATTTTTTGAGGTTTGTTTTCTGGCTTAACATATGGTCTATCCTGGAGAATATTCCATGTGTTGAGGGGAATAATGTGTATTCTATAGCTTTGGATGAAATGTTCTATAAATGTTAGGTTCATTTGATCTATGTGCAGTTTAAATCTGATATTTCTTTGTTATTTCTGTTTGGATGATCTTTCCAGTGCTGAAGTGATATGTTAAAGTCCCCTACTATTATTGTCTTGGAATTAATTTTTCTCTTTAGCTCTAACAATATTTGTTTTATATATCTAGGTGCTCCAGTGTTGAGTGCACATATATGTATAATTGTTATGTTCTCTTGCTGAATTGAACTCTTTATCATTATGTAATGGCCTTTTTTGCCTCTTTTTATGTCTTTGTCTTAAAGTCTATTTTGTCAGATAAAAGTATAGCTATTCCTGCACACTTTTTATTTTCCTTTGCATGAAATACCTTTTTCTATCTTGTCACTTTTCAGTCTATGTATGTCTTTACAGGTGAAGTGAGTTTTTTTCTAGGCAGCTTATATTTGGGTATTTATTTTTGTAAAATTGACTAAACCAATCTGTATTTTTTAATTGGAGAATTTAAACTGTTTACATTCAAGTTTGTTTTTGATAGGTGAAGACATACTCCTATTATCTTGTTGATTTCTGATTGTTCCATATGTCCTTTGTTCTTTTCTTCCTCTCTTACTGTTTATCTTTGTGATTTGGATTTCTGTAGTGATAATATTTCATTCTTCTCTCTTTGTTATTTGTGTTTCTACTCTGCCAGTGAGCTTTACATGTTCGTGTGTTTTTATGATGTTAAATATTATCTTTTTACTTCCAGATCTAGGACTCTGTTAAGCAGTTCTTGTAGGACTGGTCTAGTGGTGACAAATCCTTCAGTTTTTGCTTGTCTGGGAAATATTTTCTTTCTCCTTCACTTTTGAAGGATAGTTTTGCTGGGTATAGTACTCTTGGCTTCCTTTTTTTTTTTCTTCAGCACTTTGAATATATCATTTCATTCTCTCCTGGCCTCTCAAGTTTCTGCTGAGAAATCTGCTATTAGTCTGATGGGAATTTTCTTATATATGACCTGATGCTTTTCTCTTGCTGTTTTTAGAATTCTTTTTTTTTTTTTTTTTGACTTTTGACAGTTTGACTACAATGTGCCTCAGAGAGAATCTTTTTCAGTGGAATGTATTTGGAATAGTTGAGCTTCCTGTATCTAAACGTCTACTTCTCTTCCAAGACATGGGAAGTTTTTAGCTATCATTTTATTAAATAATTTTTCTAGGCCTTTTCCAATCTTTTCCCCTTCTGTAATTCTCAACATTTCAACATATGTTTTCTTGATGGTGGCCCATATGTTATGTAGGCTTTCTTCTTTCTTTTTCATTCTTTCTTTTTCTTTCCTCTTTTTTATCTGACTAGGTTATTTCAAAAGATCATTTTAAGTTTAGAAATTCTTTCTTCTGCTTTATCTAGTCTATTGTTTAAGCTCTTGATTTTATTATTTATTTTATTGACTGAATTCTTTATTGTCAGTATTTCTATTTGTTTCTTTTTTATATCTATCTCTTTATTGAATTTCTCTTTCAGATTATGAATTGTTTTCTTATTTCTTTGTATTGTCTACTGTGTTCTCTTGTATCTCACTGAGTTTCTTTAAGATCATCATTTTGAATTTCTTTTCAGGCATTTAACAGATTTTTCTCTTCTTTGAAGTCTTTTACTGGAGAGTTATTATGTTTCATTGCTTTTTCATATTTCTTTTGGTCTTGCATTAATATCTACATCTTTGGTATAAAGGTTATTTCTTCCAATTTTATGGAGTGGCTTTTGTTGGGAAAGACATTTTACTACAGATATATCATAGTATCTGTTGGGTAGGGTACTTTGGCTTTAGTTCTGGGTGAGCATTGTAGTACAGTCTCCATATAATTTCTTTGGCTGTAATCAGTCTTGGCGATGTCTATGAGTTCCTCAGTAGCTTGGGCTGTGGTCATTTGTGGAGGCTATGGTGAGGCTCTGCTGGGGACTGGGGTCCCAGGTGGGCTGGTCCTCTAACCCCTAGGTGGTACATGAGGGCACCAGCTGTGGTGGTAGTCTTCTCTGGGTGGACTGCTTCTCAGACTCTTGGGTGGCATGCACAGGACTCAGTGGTGGTGGCAGCAGCCCTTCAAGAGCCAGTTCTCAGGCCTCCAGAAGGCACACTCAGACTGTGGTAGCCATAGTGGCTGAAGCAAGCTAGGTTTTGGGTCTTGGGCAGTACACCTGAGTGCATGGTGGCCCCACAATTGGAGAGGAGAGGGTCACTGTCAGTGACAACATCCCTGGCAGACTTCTTTCAGGCTTCAGGGAGTGCCCACTTTGGCTCCATTTATCCTGGGAGTAGCTCCTTTAATGTGCAGAACTGCCTGTTCCCTGGGTGGAGGGTGCTGTGTGGGCTCAAATTTCAGGGATGTAGCTGCTTCACTGGGTTCAGCTGGTGTCACCTAGGGAGATATTGATGAGGCCCCAGTGATTTGGTGATACAGGGATTATTGGGCCCCAGGGCAGGATGTAGTCTGGTGTTGGCTCTTCTCTCAAAATGATGTCATGCTGCAGCAGCATGGGCCCCAGGTAGTGAGGGGAACCCAGTGCAAACTTCCTCTAAGGGACAAAGTAGTTGTGTGGACACTAGGCAATTTCCGGTACTAGGGGCCTCAGAGTCTCAGGGCCTTTGGAGATTGAGGGGCTCTCCTGTTGCTAGGAATGCAGGTGTCTATAGTAGGAATATGAACTTTTAGGGATATCTCACGTTTTGTTTGCAAAGGGGAGTCCTTACTGCCTCTGAGCCAAAACTGGCTCACTTCTTCACTTCTCTTTCTATGCTGTTATTTCAAATTTCTGTACATCTAGGGTCTCAGTCACTTCTCTGCTGAACTTCAGTCTTCTCAAGGATCAGATTAATAATGACATAATGTCAAAGCTGAGAACTCCTGGAGAATCATTTTCCTGATTATGCCTTTTCCCCTCTTCCCTCTCTAGGAGGGCCTGGGAGGGTACCTAGACCCACAATGCAAAGGACTTTGGCAACAAATCTCTTAACAGGTGTGCAGAAATGTATTCTCTTTTTTCTAGGTGGTCACAGTCTAGTGGGAGAGAGGACAAAGCAAATGATAAAGGCTATGACAAAGGGAGGTACTGGTTATTATGAGAACACAAAGGGGGGTATTCAGCTTGGGCTGGAAGTTGGGAAGATCAAAGGAAGGGGTCAGACTTGAATGATAAAAAGAGCTCTATTGACCTTCTTTACAAAGCACTGGGAAATTCTGTGCAAAAGTATAGAGAAATGAGAGTTGCTGCAGTACCAGAGGACCCAAACTTGAGCATGGGATGCATTGCAGGAGGTCAGCACTGGAAGGCAGGCAGGAGCTGGATGTCAAAGCCCTTTGTATGACATGTTAAGGGGATGGATATTCATTTGTCAGGGGATCAGAAGATCTAGGTTCCACTTTTAGGCTGCCAGGCACTGGTTATGTAATTCTTGTCACCACTTTCTTTGGGCCTTACTTTTCTCATTTCTAACCAGGTAGGATTAACCCCTTTGAGATGTCGCCAACTTTTAAGCTGTCTATGATCTTTGTGTAAGAATTTTTAATGAATTGTGATTCTTTTTTTCTTTTTCCTGTTCCTGGTCTGCTTTTGTCAGAGATTGACCAGGTCAGTTCTCACTGTATTCACAAACAGGAGTTTTTTTTTTTTACCTCAACGTGTTAGGAAAAGTCTACTTGTCTTTTAAGCCTTTGGCCTTTGTCTTAGAGTGAAACAAAGAGCTGTTTCAATGTCAGACTGGAGTAATTGTTATTCAAACCTTTTCCCTCTTCCATGCTGTGTGGTCTTTTTCGTATTCATATGACTTTTCTGTTTTCATTGGACCAAATACAATGAATTTAATGCACTTTTTATTAAATTTTGTTTCTTACAACCAGAAAGACTTTTTCCTCTCCACGTTGTGAGTTTGAACATGTTACTAAATGTTTAAGCTTTTAAAATACATTTAGTGGCCTTTTTTCATTCTATTTTGTTATGCCTTAACATGGTATAAATATTTTTGAGAAATCAAAAGATTAATAAACTAGAAAAATATAATTAATATCGGTGCTTTCACCATCCAGAATTAGATGCCATTTTTATTTTAGATTTGCTCCTGACTGAATTTAAACATTTTAATAAAATCATTTCAGATGAATGTAGAATTTTATTTGATTATTACCAATATAAAAAGCCTGTTCTCCAACCCCCCTACCATGTGCTTTATCTTCAAATGTGAAATGCATCCATTGAAGAAATCTATCCAAATTACAGACATCCAATATACATGTACAATAAATAGACACACAAATTAGATTCGTATTTTTTTGATGTTTTAAACTTTTTATAATGCATACCAAGAAATACAATTGAAAATTAAACTTCTATCGGAAAAATTAGATAAACAAGGATTAAGGAAATGAACAAAGGCCAATGAAGGAAAGGGAAACAGTGGGGAAATGGTCAAGTGGCCATTGTATTTTTCTGTTGGCCGTGGATTACTTTTAATTGACTTCTCCTATTCTAAAGTCAATTTTGCCTTGTACCTGTCAACATAGGCTATAGAGACATTTGTCTTTTCTTTATCTTCAATTTGGTGCCCAAAGAGTCTTCCTATTAGAGGGACACTGCTCAATGGGTGAGATACAGTTTTGCTTTCCCTATGAAAACAAAGATAAAAGAGTTTCCTTGTTTCCATCCTCTGAGAACTAGGGAAGGACAGATTCAAATGATCTTGTTCATAGTTTGAATCTTAAGACAGCAAGGCAGACTCAGGGACAGCTGATAAATCATTCATGAGTCGGTTTGCAAGAATAATAAAGGTTCCTGATTTCTTCAATTTATTTTCAACACTACGTGTTTGTTTGTTGTAAGTACTTTTATAAATATTACCTCTCTTAATCCTCACAGCTTTATGCATTGAGTACTCTTATGTTATCTACTTTACATATGAGGAAACTAGTGAGATTTTAAGCAATTTGTTCAAATTTATTAGTAAAACTTTTTCCCGGATGAAACCCCAGGCATCTTGGCTTTATTACCATGCTTTGCACCTTGGGCTTCCCCATCAAAAGCCCAGAACAATCATACAGACCAAACTGTTCCTATTGTGTAAACTAAGTCATGCCTCCTTATGGTCAGTCTTTCTTGATTGCTGCCCAAAGTTATAGCTGAACCCTCTAGCCTCCCACTGATTAATTAAATTGATTAAGTGATTAACAAGAAATTAACAAATTTCTTGTTTTCCTTAAATTAGCTCAAGCTTGATTCTATTACTTGCAATCAAAAACCCTGATTGGTACATAGCCTCTGCTTCCAGTTTCTTAATGATATAATATTAATCCTTATTCATTTCCAATAAACTGCTTCAAATATAATACTAAGTACTAAACTTGATATTACAGGTTAGATTTTTATTCTTTTTTTCAAGTTATGACTTCTAGATATCCTCTTTCTGAATTAAGGCTTAATTTTAAAAAGGAAGTCAATCTTATTTCCCTCTTATTTTGGCAAACAACTTAATTAGTTGATGTGGATGGGCAAATAATGGTCTGTTAAGATATTTAGGACCTAATCCCTGGAACCCATGAATGTTAATTTATATGGCAAAAGGGACTTCCCAAGCATGATTAAGTTATGGATCTTGAGGTGGGAATATCTATTCTGGATTACTTAGGTGGGCCCTAAATGTAACTAAACTATCTATATAAAAAAGAGGCAGAGGGAGATTTGACTTCAGAAGAAAAGTGAACAATGCGATGAGAGAAATAGGGATTAGAATGGTATGCTGTGAAAACAGAGGAAAGAATCACAGACTAAGGAATATAGGAGACCACCAGAAGCTGAAAAGGCAAGGACTTGGATTCTCCCCTCAGAGCCTCCAGGAAGAACCAGCTGTATTAATAATTTGGTTTTATTCCTGTCAGACACATGATCTCCAGAACTATGAGAGAATAAATTCATGTTTTTTAAAGCCACTAGGCTTGTAGTAATTTGTTACAGTGGCAACAGAAAGCTAATTGTTGATGGAATGAGATCATCATTTTGTAGACTTATGCCTGGTATAGAAAACTGAGCATATTTTGACTCTATTATGTTTTTAGCCTAGGAAGGATTGATGACAACTCACACACATGCTTTGTAAGATGTTCAGTTACTGGGAAAATTGTGTCATGATTTCCATTGTAAAGAAGGCAGAGCACATTTATTTTATGGCCAACGGATTTCTTTTTTAAGGTAAACAATAGGAAAGTGCCAATTGGCATAAGCTTGATTAATTGTCAAAATTCACAGCTCAAATTGTCTTATGGGTTTTTTTTTTTTTTCATGAAGTGTCATTAACAACATTCCTGCCACCAGTTTTTCTAGTGTTGAGAGTCATTCAATATTGATGGGAGCTGCAGCAGGAAGTAAGTTTGGCTGGAGTGCCAACTTAATGTGACCTACATCTAAAAAAAAATCCTAGGGAAACTGTCTGCCCAAAATAAAGCTCCTTTTTTCTTCTAAGTGCTATTTGTCCTTTAGAGAAGGGAAGAGTCAATTAATCACCGAGGCCGAGTCCTTTGAAAGATTACAAGGCTTGCAGAATATGTTGCTGTGAAAGCGATGCCCCTTGAAGATACTATACACTAGAAGACTTTATAAATTTAATTTAAAAAGTTATACATATTTTAAATGACATGAGGCTTTTCACTGGTAGGGAAAAATAACGAGCCCTGTGATTCTTGTCAAAAGTGTGTGTGTGTGTGTGCATGTGCACATGTGTTGGGGACGGGGGAGTGGGTGGAGTGAATGAATACCTGTTAGAATTCCTTTGAATTATGTCTCAATATATTGCTATTGTTCATAAAATTATGGTTGGCGCACCAAGCAGAATACATTTGAAATAAATAGCTTCCAAACCGATATTACAGAGATTTCCAATATCAACTTATTTCTATTTCACTGTGTGCAGATAATAGGAGGGAGACATGTCTAAAGGTCATTGCTTATGCTGTAGTTATATGTCTTACAATGCCTGACTGATGTTTTTAAAAGAGTGGCTGAATACTTATACCATCCAGGATGGATATTCTCTCAGATGCTGACAAACACACATCTATCTAGATAATGGAACTGATTCTTTCTTTTTTTTATGTGTGTTTGTTCACATAAATACAACTCATAGAGCATTCAGCTATGACTCATGAATAAATCTTGAAGATGCATGAGAAGACACAGCATTCAAATTTGATTTTCGATTAAGGGCAGAAAGAGAGAGAGAGACAGAGAGAGAGATAATATCATCCATGGGGAAGAATGCTATTTCATTAAATTCTTTTGGTCTTACTGGGGAGGTAAGGTTATACATCATGATAGAGAAGTGACATGTCTTAGATTCGACCATTGTTCATAGACGCCAAACATAGTGTGTTTTTTGTTGTTATGGCTTCTGTTGTTACCATTATAGCATCATGATCTCTGCCATTTAGCTAAAGGGAAGGCCATTTTGCTAGGTCAATTTTATGAATGACCTACCATTGAACACCTAAGGTGTGCTTAAGTTTGACTCCAGTGGATTGAAGAAAAATGTCAGTTTCTTTCCACAAGTTACTGGGGAGTTAGAAGAATAGAGTGAAAAAAGTTTAATTCTCAATTAATGTCAGCAAAGAGTGGCACACCTACTTGCCACTTCCTTGTTTAGTGTTCATGGTAGACATTGCTAACTGCTCAGGCCTCTCCTTTCCGCTGACCTTGGATGTGACTTCTCTTCTCAGCATTAGACGCTAGGAAAACACTAGCAATGAACTGAAGATGGCATTCCCAGTAAAGCTTGCATGCTTTCTTGTCCTCAGGTAAACAGGTAACTCAACCTTACTAGATGAGTGTATTGATTTACTTGCAAAATACCTGCCCTCAAAGGAGTTAGTGAAATAATGCAGATGAAAGTCCTGTGGTGCTGATGGGGCCAGACGACTGTAGCAAGTGTTTCTCTCCAGGTGGCTGGATGAGACTTCTACACATGAGACAACTTGTGAATAATATTGTGATCAGTAACAGCTTCTGGTAGCTCAAAAGTTAGCTTTACAACCAAAATCCCACCAAAAATGTGCAATATCCTCTTTAGTTGTTAATTTACCCATGAATTAATTCATTAATTTGAGAATTGAACAAGAACACACCTACTATAGATCAATGTCTGTGCTTCTGGAGGAAGATTCAAGCCAGTAGGAGGAGAAATGTTCATGATACATGCTATTTTATATCTTGGAATTGTTTGCATCTTTGGATCAATTAGCATTTAATTTCAATAAATAAAGAAAAAGCTATCCCTGCCAAGCCAGTCTGTTACAGTCCTAAACTCAACTGTCTCACAAATCTTCCTAGAAAAAAAAAAGGCAGGAAACACCATCGTGCAAGCATTTGGTGCTCAGATGAGGTATATGTGACTTTTTGACACAGAAGAATCAACATCCTTTTGTTAAGCCATTGTAGTCTTCATGGGGGACAAGAATTGTCATTGAAATATCTCTCTGTAGCATTCCCTTGGCACCTGGTAATTAGGCAGGTCTTCTGATAAATGAATATTTTGGAAATGACACATGCAGAACAATAGAGTATACGAAGCATCATAAGTACTTTCTGGTTTAGATGCTAAGTGCTTATACAATCTTGACTACAGACTCAAAATGGCATTGGAACTTTTTCTGCAAAGGTAAGTATGCTCATATGGTTAGCCCTCATGACATAAACATGGCAGTCACATTTAAAGTGATCCTGTGAAGCCAGGCACAGTGTTGCATGCCTGTAGCCCCAACTACTTAGGAGAATGAGGCAGGAGGATTGCCAGAGCCCAGGAGTTCCAAGCTGTAGTGAACTATAATCATGCCTAAGAATAACCACTGTACTCAATCCTGGGCAACATAGCGAGACTCCATTTCTTAAAAAAAATAAAAAGAATTCTGTGAAATAAAAATTTCATGTGATTTTTTTCTGGTGGAGTTGGAGATAAGGAACAGGAGATTAAGAAAGGGAGAGAGAACAAAAGTACATTCATTTAAAATGACAAAAGCTAATATTTTTCAATATATACTCCCTATCAAATAGAGATAATAAGACCAGGTAAAAATTGAGGAAGAGATTTAAAGTTCATTGAAGAGTAAGAAGTAATTTTTTTTTTGTGGAGTCTTGTTGCCCATGCTGGAGGCTGGAGTGTGGTGGAACAAACATAGCTCACTTGCATCCTCAATCCTCCTGCCTCAGCCCCACAAGTAGCTGGGACTACAGGTGTGTGCCACCATGCCCAGGTAATTTATTTTAATGTTTTGTAGGGACAGGGTCTCCTTTTGCTGCCCAGGCTGATCTCAAACTCCTGGATTCAAGTGAGACTCCCATCTTGGCCTCCCAAATGGTTGGGATTACAGGCAGGAGCCACTGTGCCCAGCCAGAAGTTGGTTCTGATATTCTCTTCAGTTCTAACTTAAAATAACATAGGTAATGTGTTTGTAGTAACAGAAAGTGGAATGGACTTCAAGTTAATAGGAACAATGTTTCTCAAACTTTTTCTCAGTATTCCACTCAACAAAAGTAACACATGGAGCTAAATGGTGTAAATAGACCCATGAATGAATGAAGCAACAAGTCCAGGGACTCTGCTCACCTCAAGTTGACCAGGTCTCCTTGAGGGATCAGCTTCTTGGTATGCCTGTCACCCAGAGTTGGCTTGACTGAGGTGCTGATGAAGTTCATACTGCAGGAGGACTTACTCTCATGGGTTCCCTCTAAGGTCCTGCATTTAATTTTGCATCTGTAGTTTTTATTCATTTTCTTTTAAAAGATTCCCCAGGCCAGGCAGTGACTGACGCCTGTAATCCCAGCACTTTGGGAGGCTGAGGCAGGCAGATCATGAGGTCAGGAGTTTGAGACCAGCCTGACCAACATGGTGAAACGTCGTCTCTACTAAAAATACAAAAATTATTCAGGCGTGGTGGTGCGCACCTGTAATCCCAGCTGCTCAGGAGGCTGAGGCAGGAGAATTGCTTGAACCTGGGAGGTGGAGGTTGCAGTGAGCCAAGATCGTGCCACTGCACTCCAGCCTGGGTGACAGAGTGAGACTCCATCTCAATAAAAAAACAAAACAAAACAAAAAATTCCTCAAATTGCATACGCCTCCGATGCCACATTACTGGTTTCCACCTCTGCTTAAAACTCATGTGTGTTATACTTGCTGGGAAGTTCTCACGTGTGGTGTGTTCATGCTGGGCCCTACACTAGCAACTCATTCAATAGCTATGAGGGGCATCTAGAATATAAGGTGGCTGAGCTTCTCTACACATGCAAGTTTAACCCTTGGCTGTTTAAAATAAACAAATAAATACCTTAATTCATTAATATATGTGTGCTGCACTGAGCACTAACAATATCTGCAGCTCTCTGAAACACTAAAATCATACCTTTTGGAGCAAGGGTTTGAGAAATAGCAATAGGCATTAGTTTTCAATCTCTTCTTACAAGTGTTCTTACTACATTCTACCAAGAGTTAGTGCAATAAACTCCTCCTTACAGAGATGATAGCAATTGAATGCAGGCTTCCAATCTATGATGCCTCTGTTAGATCTTCCAAGCCTTGTAGTGTCTTTGGTATCATAGGAATCTAGACCTATCACAGGGCTTCATTTCCAGATGCCACTTGATATGACGTGATAAAGGACTCTGGTCTCCTCTGTTTCTATTCAGTTATTCTAAAAGCAATTTTACTTTACACAAAAAATACAAAGTAGGTAGAATTTGTCTTTGGGGTTGTTCTACTTTTCTTCTCAATGCCCCCTTACCTCTCTAACATCAACTTTGTCCAATTCGCTTTCAATGAGTCATGGAATCTCAGAGTTAGAGATAAACTTAGAATTCTTAGAGTTCAACCCTTAGCTGATTCTCCAATGTTATATACAGCATCCTTGAAAAGTGAGAGCCATTAGCTACCTAAATAGACCCAAGGATGGAGAGTCTACTGCCTCCATCCATTTGACTTTGCTCTAATTGGAGGACTGTTCTCCCTTACGTTTGGCTGAAACCATTTTCCTTCCCCATGGGTTTAAACATCCTACTTTTCTGTTCGCTGGTTTCATGATTATTCTCTTTGTACTTTGGCAGGATTCCTACCAAGATGCCAACTGATGGTTTAAGCTCTTATTTCTACAAGGCCTATTCTCCACGAACAGTAAACTTTAGAAAAAAAAATATAAAAATATAAATTCCTATAAGAACCCCAAAGAATAATTAATACCAATGAAGTTCCAAGCACAAGCTAGAAAAAGCAGCCTGTTCTTTGCCTGTTAATTGCTACCCCATGCCTTTCTGGTCTCACAGTAGCACCGTAGATAGCCTCAGATGGACAGCCTCAGCATCGATTCAGGATCAATTCCTGAACTAGAATTTACAAACTTTACTATGAGTGGGACCTGAACAAGACACAACTTCTCTGGAAGTCTCCTATTTTCTCATCTTCAAAATGAAGAGGTTCATCTCAGTTTCAAAATGTTCTCCAGCAGCCAAGTACCATGGTTTGGAGTGCCTCAATTATTGCCTGACAGAGCACTTACTGAGATTTCCAGGTTCCAGAATTCAAGCTATCATGAACCCAATACATGTAGAACACTGATTTTGTATACTTGAGTACATTTAACCTTAAAAAACCATTTGCTAGAATACAGTAAGTTGGAAAGTTTTGTTTCCTTAAAATGACATCACTGGATAGATAGTAATTTTTATTTCTGGAAAGTACTTATTAAGCCGTTTCAGTCTCTGATGATATCGGATTATTACGTATCATAATAGAGCCATCAGAGAGTTATGTGTGAACAAAATCATATGAATTACAATAGTTTACCTCTAAACAGTCTATTAATATATTCAGATAGCACTTAGAGATCTTTCTTTGTGCCTCAACTGCTTTAATGCAGTAAAGATTAAAAACAATGCACATGTGGTCAGCACCAATATTTGTAATTAATTTTGATTTACAGTACACTAAATAATAAATCAGGTTAAAATTGTAGCAGTTTATGTGAATAGTCATTAATGTGTTCCTTTTTTATTGCCATATTCAGTTTTAGAAGTATATTAAAAGAGTTTTGATGTTCTAAAAAGCGGATTAAAGGCATGTGGAGCCCAGATAAAGCCCCTAGTGAATGTGATTATTTAGCAGCAATGCAGATTGTTCTTATAGCCATCTCCCTTGGCCCATTGTGATACTCTATATTTCAAGAGATGAAAAGAACTCTGGAAACAATTTCTGTGAATAGAATTCATCCATTAGGACAGAGACAGACCTTGGGAACCATGAATTATGGTGGAAAGGGAGATTGGTGAAGGTACATCTTGGGTTGCATTCTTTGCAAAGTGATAGAAAGCAAGGATGATGTGTAACTTCATATGTGAGTGGACAGAGCTGAATATGAGATAATATTTTCAATGATATATAAATATATAGTACTACTGACACTATGTGACATTATAGAGATAGATTTTACTCCATTTCTAGAATGTAAACATTTTCCCTATCACCAATAACTGATCATGGCATGTCCATAATTAGTGATTTGTTTTTTGGTGTATGGAAAGGTGCAGGTTGTATATACATCATGATAGTTAGCCAGGTGCTGGATACATTTTAGGTGCAATTAATTATTGTATGAATTCAGTGAATAAGCATTAAGTAATTATGTGGTGCTCTGAATCTGATATTTTAGATCAAACCAGAATCACAGGTCTTCACTCTGTTGCCCTATTTTCCATTACTTTGTCTTAATTCATGCTTGTTCTTTTACAAACATATTTTGTTTCTGCTTAACCAAGACATAGTCATTCACTGTAGTTCTTTCATTCATTTTGGTTCATTTCTGAGGCTTCCTTCTGTTCTAGGTGTTTTGGTTGGTTCAGGGGTAATACCTCTCTTTTTCCTCAACCCTCTTGAAGCTCTTTGCAGCAATTTGGCATGTGTAATGATGTGGCACATAGCTGACCATAATCAGTATTTTCATTACTGAATTTAGCAATCTGAACCAGAACTGGCTTGTTAAGGATAGCAAACAGGATATAACGGAAATGAAATTTCTGGTTCTTGCAAAGATTCTATAAAAAAAAAACAATACAGCTAGCATAAATTTTGAAGAAAATCAGTTGGTATAGGACTATCACCAAGGAAGGCTGCTCAAATGCTAAACAAGGTTGTCCAAGAGGCCAAAATATGTTCCATAATATGCGAACATAGCTCCATGCTGCTACGTTTTCACTCCAGCAAACTGGGCTCACTGGGCTTCACTACGGAACCTGCAGGAATAGTGTGGTGAAATATCGCCCTATGGTGCCTACAAATAGGCCAAGGAAAAGCTAGGTAGAACCTAAAAATGGAAAACAGAAGAGAGAGAGTTTGGCTTCATAAGGACTATGAAGGTTTCAGCGAGTGTTTGAAAATGTCTCAGATACCATCTTCTTCATGAGCCCGTGAGCTGTTTCAAGTTGCTTGGCCCTCTCCCTCTCTCCCCATCTTCATCTCTGTGAGAGATATTTCTGAGAATGCAAAATGGAAGTGCTTATGAGCTGAACAGAAATCGTAGACAGAGACAAACTGCTCTCCTGTTCCTTGGAGTCACCAATGAGAAGGCAGACCCAGGGAGTGGGGGAATAGGGAGGATATTGTCAATACTATCTTATATGATTTATTAAGTGTGTGCATATAATGAAAACAAATGGTATAATAACTGCCCCTTGTTGCATGTTTACTGTGTTTCAGAGAGATTTCCAGAAGGTAAAATCTTACGTACTTTACTTGAAGAAAAATCTGTATTTTAGGCATGAAGAGACTGAGGGTCTCATAGTTAATGCATGGCAGAGTCAGGATCTAACCTTAGATCAGTACTGGATTTGTCTTACATCTGTTCTTAAATCTGCCTTAAATGTGTCCTTAGATCTGTCCCACTCCAAGGCCTCTTTGCCTCCATCCTACATTGCCTTTCCAAACATGGAGTTCTTGGGGACAAGGGCCTATTTTGTGTCTTGATATCTGAACACACAAGACATTCTATAATTGATTAAAACAATAGCAAAAGGAATGTTCTCTTCAATGCTCTGCCCTTGTATTATAAAGTATTTCAAAAAAGAGACAAGTATATGGAAAAAAAAACCATGAGAAATGCCAGTCTACAAAATCAGTGGTTCTTAACCAAGGTGATTCTGTCCACCTCCGCCTCCAGAGGATATTTTGGCAATGTCTAGAGATAGTTTCAATGGTCATGACATGGGGAGTTGCTGCTTGGCATCCAGTGGGTAAAGGCCGGGGATATTGCTAAGTATCCTGCTATGCACAGGGCTTTCCTCCATGACAAAAATTATTTGGTCCAAAATGTCAGTGGTACAAAGGTTGAGAAACTAAATAAAGAGTTTAGCAAACCAGACATTTTTAAATCCCTTTTATATTCATCCTTGATTTTTCTCTTCTCCCTAAAGCAGGCAACCTTGGGCATGCTTTATGTGTTTACTACTAATGTATTTACTATTAACATAAATATCTATAAGTAATACAATGGATCGTTTTAATATCATCTGTACATATTGTTCCCTGACTCATTTTTTAATTAAAATTAGGTTTTTAAGAGTTATGTTTTAAAAATATTTGTTTTAAAAATATCCATTTTTATAAATTTAAGCCTAGTTTACTCGTTTAAATATCGGAAGAATATTTATTATATGAATATACCACAATTTATTTATTCACTCATTTTTTGATAAACATTTAAATCATATCTGGTTTTTTCTTTACTATAGTGATTCAATAAACATTCTTGTACGTGCGTATACACTGGACTTTCTCTAGGGCTTACAGAGAAAAGTCAAATCTCTGGGTTATACCAACATACATTACCAACAGTGAATATGAGTTTTTATAACCTTACATCTTCTCCAGGGCATGATATTGTCAAATGTAATTTTTGTGAGAAATTCCTTCTTTTATATTGCAGAGTCTTCTGGGAGTCCTTAACACTCAATCTCAAAAGATTATCAGATTCCTTTAAAATGTTATGTGGATAGTTATTAATATGTCTCATTTCTATTGCCTTCTATTCACGTTTAGAAGAAAATTAAATGAATTAAAGTCAGTGCCTTTTTCAACAAACTGTATTGCCTCTTAATCTAACTGCCATCTAAGTGTTCATTCCTGAGGTTGAACTTTCAAGCTCATGTCAAAAATTCAGAGGCCACCATAACTCTTCTTCTGCCTTTGGCCATACTTAGACACCACAGCATTAACCTTTTGGTTCCACCCACTTCTCTTTACCCCCACTGCTAAACCCTTGGTTTGAGTCCGTAATTTCTCATGGAATTTTAGCAACAACATGCTAACTGATTTTCTTGTCCTCAGTACTACCTGTCTCTCATCTGTTTTCCACCCATAGTCCAGATTAGTCTTTCTAAAACACAAAAAAGGGCTGGGCGTAGTGGCTCACGCTTGTATTCCCAGCACTTTGAGAGGCCGAGGCAGGTGGATTACTTGAGGTCAGGAGTTTGAGACCAGCCTGGACAACATGGTGAAATCCAGTCTCTACTAAACATACAAAAATTAGCTGGGTGTGGTGACATGTATTTGTAATCCCAGCTACTCGAGAGGCTGAGTCACGAGAATCACTTGAACCTGGGAGGTGGAGGTTGCAGTGAGCCGAGATCACATCATTGCACTCCAGCCTGGGCAATAGATCAAATCTCCATCTCAAAAATAATAATAAATGAATAAATAAATAAATAAAACTTAAAAAAGTTATTTTTAAAACCATTTAATGTCTCTTCCCAATGGAGTTCAAACACTTTAACCTGACCTGGCTTGCCTCTTTAGCCTTCTTGCTAACTATTCTTCCCTCCACAGTCCATCTTCCATTGTAATCAAATGAAACTACAGAAGTTCCCCCTTACCCGGAGAGGATATGTTCCAAGACCCCTAGTGGATGCCTGAAACCACCAATAGTCCAGAATCCTATCTAGAGCACTACATTTTCCCTTATACAATAATGGGCAGTTAGAGTATATAAAGTGGATATGCTGAACAAAGGAATAATTCATGTTCTGAATGGGAACAAAATGGGATGGTGTGAGATTTCATCATGCTACCCAGAATGGTGCACAATTTAAAATTTACGAATTGCTTATTTCTGGATTTTTCCGTTTAGCATTTTCAGACCACAGTTGACCCCAGGTAACTGAGATCACTGAGGGTAAACTCATAGATGAGGAGGACGGCTGTACCATCCTTCCCTGCAGCGCCAAGCTTCCCATGCCTCTGCTCTGTGCATGCTAGTCTCTATGCTGCAATGTCCTTGACAAACTCTGCTCAGCTACTCCTACTCATCCTCTAGATCTCCTTCTTCAGGACATCTTCCCTCATGACCCCCGCAAGCGTGAATGCCCCTGTTTGGACTGCCCTGACACTATGTTATACTTCACTAATCACATTTCATTGTTGTTTGTCTCTTTCCATATCTGGTTTCCTTACTAGGAATTCAAGGTCTTGAAAACAAGGTTTGTCTTTCATTTGTCTTCACATCTCTAATTTTCAGCACACAATAGGTGTTCATTAAATAGGTGAGGAATAATTGTAAAAGCTTCCTTAACTATGGAATGTCTCCCAGCCCCTCAAATCATAGGCCTACACTGGGGTGAAACCTGGGTCCAGAGACCTGACATCCACCTCTTTGAAATCTCATGTGAGAGGACCAAAGATCTCCTCCTGTTTTATCTGCAGGACTTATGCAAGACCCAACCTGCATATTGACCTGCTCCAAATTTCCTACATATCTTACACTTACCATATTGTGGAATGTGTTCTTTCTAAAGTATTTTCATTAGGTTTTAAAGCCCACATGCATCTTAAAGAAAATGTAAACCACATGTTTGACATTCATTTACACTTAACTACTTTTTTTCCTATAAAAAAGAAAAATGTCAATTGATGTTCAAATGCCTTTGGGCTTTTTAATAAATGTGGCTTTCAAGTCGTTTTTCTTTCCATGGAATTATTACAAAAGAAAATGCCTTTGAACAATAGAAGGTCATGGATCTATCCCAACTCTAAATAAGTGGCATTTTAGTGGGTTTTAAACATGGTTAAAATTCTTATCCCAGAGCTCTAAACCACAAAGCCCAGTTATGTTTGTTCTCTTCATCCGTCAGAGGTAAAAACAGAGGGTATTGACCTTTTATTTATCTTTGAAGCTTTATAGTATAATTTGTTCAAGGAAAGCGTTCTGTACTCAGAACATCTCGGTTCTAGCCTTGACTTATGCTAGAAACAAGGATTATATCTGTATTAGTCTGTTCATACACTGTTATAAAGAACTACCTGAGACTGGATAATTTATAAAGAAAAGAGGTTTAATTGGCTTATGGTTCCACATGCTGTACAGGAAGCATGCCTAGGGAGGCCTTAGGAAACTTACAATCATGGCAGAATGTGAAGAGGAAGGAAGCATGTTTACTCATGGCCAGAGCAAGAGGAAGAGAGAGAAGGGGGAGGTGCTACTCACTTTTAAACAACCAAATCTCATGAGAACTCACTCATTGTCACAAAAACGGCAAGGGGGAAATCCACCCTCGTGATCCAATCACCTCCCACCAGGCCCCTCCTCTAATATTGGGGATTACAATTTGGCATGAGATTTGGGCGAGGACACAAATCCAAACCATATCAACATCCCTACTCTACTTACTTTATAAACTTGGTGGGAAAATCAAGTGGCATGGGGATGAAAGTAAACGGATACAGTAAAGAGGACTACTCATGGTCTGAAAGTGGGAGAGTAAATTAACACAATGCCTTTAGAGGGAATATCTACAGAAGTTTAAAAATAATGTATGTTCCTTCACCAAACTATATATATAAGAGTGTTTATTGTACTCGAGATTTTAAATGTCAAAAAGATGTAATTTAAATGAACACATGTGAAAACTAGTTAAATAAATTAACGAAATATTAAATGATTGTTAAAAATCATATATATAGATGTATATATATGAAACAGAATACTTTTTCTTGGTAGGATATATAAGAAATATACAAGTGGTTACCTCTGGTGACACAGCTTGGGGAAAGTTTCTAATTTTCATCTTATAGTAATCTACTCTTGGATTTTCATGCCATGGGCTAATGGGACGTTTTTCTTTTTTCTTTATATTCTTCTCTACACACACACTCAACACACACACACACACACAAATATTTAAATAATGTTTAAAGAAAGACAGAAGTATATGGTCCAATAGAAGATACTGGAGGAGCTTGTGCCCTTAGCCTAGTAATAAAGGGTTCAAGCTTCAGAGCAGACAAATTTGGGTTTGCATCCTGGCCACACTGCCATTCTAGTTCAATCACCTGGGGAAAATTACTTGAATTCTCCGAACTTCAGTTTCCCTATATAAAATTGAGGGCAATAACCTATCTTTTAAGCCTATTATGAGAGATAAATTATGTAATAAATAATGAATAACAATAATGCGTAATAAATAATGCATAAAGCTGCATACAGCTTGCAAAATGGCAGACCCTCATTAAGTTATGTTTATAGTTATTGTTTTTGTTATTATTATCATCATTATTATTACAGTAAGATAGCTAACACCTTTAAAGCTCTTTCTTCATTAAGAAGACTATTTCAAGGGGATTGAGTCCCTCAACCTTGTTCCGGGCTAGTTTTAGGGAAAAAAAAATGTGAGAGTGTGCTCCAAGTATGGTTTAGCTGTTATGGCCAAAAGGCTCAGGTGGTTGAGGAATAACCCAGTACACATACTGAAGCAGCAGATTTCATGTGAAACATTCCCTATCTACTTTCTATGGCACCAAGTGTCAGCCCATGTTTCGTGGAACTCAGCTGAGACAGGGTTTCTTAAGCAGCTCACAGCATTTAGCTTTTCAATTTTTTTTTTTCTTTTTTTTTTTTTGAGGCGGAGTCTCACTCTGCAGCCCAGGCTGCAGTGCAGTGGCGCCATCTCGGCTCACTGCAAGCTCCGCCTCCTGGGTTCACACCATTCTCCTGCCTCAGCCTCCCGAGTAGCTGGGACTACAGGCGCCTGCCACCACGCCCAGCTAATTTTTTGTATTTTTAGTAGAGACGAGTTTTCACCATGTTAGCCAGGATGGTTTCTATCTCCTGACCTCATGATCCAGCCGCCTGGGCCTCCCAAAGTGCTGGGATTATAGGCGTGAGCCACCACGCCCAGCCCAGCTTTTCCATTTTTATAATAAGCTCCAGTGCCAGGTTTGGACTCCAGAATCCCTAGTCTCCAGATGAGTATCCTTCAGTGGACCCATGGTTTAGTGTCTCCCCGGAATAGAGTTTTCTAGAGTTTGAAAAAGTTAAAGTGCACTCCTGACCCAAAACCATTTCTTGACTCTGAAAAGAAATTGTTCCTGGAAGTGCTTCAGGGGAAAGCTTTGGAGGAGCAGCTTTCCATTTTGCCTTGAATTGCAAACTCACATTAAAAAACATTAAGGATAATAAACTGGAAATTCAATTACCAGGCTTGAAGCCAGAACACCGCACACTCGATTTGGATTTGCATCTTAACTTATAGCTTGTTCTTGCCAATATTACTTACAATTCAGACTTTTGCTCATGGTATAAAAAGCACTTAGTGCACAGATGATTTCTCCCCAAGTGCTTTTTGATGGACCTGCCCAAATGTCGATTTGGGTATGAGTTTAAATTAGGAAGAAATTTAAGATATTTCTCCCTTTTATTTATCTGTTTTTATTTTTGCACTTTGGGAATCCAGAGAACTACATGACAAGAGTTTCAAATTTCTAACAGTGTTGAATGTCTCTTCTTGGATACCAAATCAGGGTTTCTATTGAATCTACATCCTAATTTATTTACATACTCTCATGTGGAGATGTTAGTCACCTGCCCTAATGAAGATGATTCCTAATATGAGGGTTTGATAAAGAATAAGTGGGTATGTGATAGCCCTGCCAAGAAACCAAATTTGAGTATAAATTTTTGTTAAAACAAATGTTAATTGAACCCATGGAGCCAAAGGGTAGAATGATGGTCACCAGAGGCTGGGAAGGGGAGCAGGGAGAGGAGGAAAAGGTAGGAATGGCTAGTGGGTGCAGAAACATAGATAGAATCAGTAAGACCTAGTATTTGATAGTCCAACAGGGTAACTACAGTCAACAATAATTTATTGTATATTTTAACATAACAGAAAGATTATAACTTGAAAAATTTTAACCCAAATAATAAATGGTTGAGGTGATGGATATGCCATTTACCCTGATATGATCATTACATATTGTATGCCTGTATCAAAATATGTCATGTACTCCATAAGTATATATATCTACTATGTATCCATAAAAATGAAAAATTTAAAAATCTAAGTTAAAAAAAGGCAAAAAAAGAGTATGCATTTTTGGCTGGCTTTGATTGTTTCAGTAATTCAGGTATCCAGTTGTGGGTGTCTATGAATCTGGATAAATAACTCTAAAGGTAGATCTCCTCAATCCCTGAAGTACGGTATGTCTTAGCCCTGAAGGGCACAGGCAGTACTTCCTAGGTGTGAACTCAAGCTCTGTCACTTAGCAACAGTGTCAATATAGACCAATGGCTTAAACTTTTGTGCCTCAGTTCTCTCATCTGTGAAATTGGTATGCAGATGAGAGAACCTCTCTTATAGGGTTGTTAATGATTACAGGACTTACTCATGGGTGTAAAGCTCTTAGAATAGTGTGCTTGGCACTAGTAAGCCCTCAGTAAATATTAATTTTTATTGTTATCAGTTGGGACTCATAAAAGTTTTCAAGAATAATTATATGATTCTGCTTGGGATAGAGAAAACAGTGGTTTCTCTTTGGATGCCTTCCAGGATTTTAGCTTCTCTCTAGAGCAGTGAATCTCAATCTTGGATGCACATTGGTATCACCTGGTGTCAAAGTATAATTTTTCAAAAGTTGAAAGCTTCAATCTCATACAAATGTACAATGACCACTTGCCAAAATTTATTTAATTCATTTAAGGAGGGAGCCAGCAGGATAAGTTTCAACTGGTTCAAAGAGAACTAGAAAGACCAAGTAGACATAGGTCCTGAAAGAATGCTGAAATAAGATTGCCAGGTGAGATACAAAACTGGTTAATGTTCTAAGGAGCAAAAACCCTGTAATCTTGGAATTAGACAGAAATTATTTGCAGCTCTACTAGTGAAAAAAGTATTTGCATTGTTATTGTACCAGAATCTATTGCATTGCTATCGGAGTTTTCCAATAGTTGTCAAACTTCAGCACGTGTCAGAATCACCCAAGAACTTGTTAGAATTACAGAAACACAAGCTCTATTCTATTTGAATAAGCTTGGGCCTCTGTTTGTTCTGCAAGGCAACATCTGCTTTTACAGAGGTGTGTAATATCCCAAGTAAATATCCTACTAAATAGTAAAATACGTGAAGGTACATTCCTCTAAAGAATTAGATAGCCTTTGGGTAGGCTTGTTAGACAATCTTCCATCATGACAGTGAATGGCTATGTAGTCATCCCTTATCTCCATGTTTTTTTTTCCTCAATACTGAGTTGCAATTTAAAAAAAAAAAAAAAAAAAAAACTACCTGTGGCTAGGTACCACCCCTAGCTTCTGACTAATTGACCTTAAGTGTGATTTAGGAATCAAGGTCATAAAATTTCCCCAGGTGATTCTAATATGCTGTCAAGGTTGACAGCCTCTGGTCTTTAAGGTTGCCTCATTTCCTGACTGCATTCTCTGTTGTACTCAGTGTCAATAACATAATATGTGCTCAATATTATGTGTTAAAGATTTAATAAATTAAATGAGTACAGACCAATTTGAAATGGCTTGAGTTGCAGTAGGCACAGATTTATTTAGCCAATCTTCAGTAAAAGTGGACGCTTCCACAAGGATGATTACACCCTCCTCAGTTTCAGGAAGACAGCAGAGACTTCTCCAGTTAACATTCTTTTATGACTGGTACACCATTCACATCACTGTACCCAATTTACAGGTCTCTTGGATGTGGCTAAACTGTCTCTTCCTTCCCTGCTGTTCTAGAAAAAAATTTTTTTGTCAAACAAAAATCTTATTTTTTTCCTGGAACATAATTGAAATCTTAATCATTTGAAAAGTCTTAAGAGGGAACCATCTTCAAAAGATAAAAATAACACTTTTTTTGCTTCTGTTTTACTCTCAAGACCTCAAAGGCTGTCATCGTTACCCAATTTTTTTCCAATCCAAGATTCTTGTTCTTCCCCTCAAGGTTCAGCTTTCTGTATGGTGTTGCTGTAGGAAGTCAGTAAGTTGGGTGGTTTAGGAGATAGACCCCTCAGTCCTCATTCCCTTATCAAGATCCATTCTTAAGGAGCCATCAGTCTTTTCCTTTGGTTGTCTTTACTTCATTCTTCTTCTCCTCTTTGCTTTTGCTTGGTCATTCTGTAAGCAGGAGTGAAAATTATCTTCACTACTGTCATCAGAATTCTTTTGCTGGGAGGAAGCTGTTTGATGTGGAAAAATAGCATCCCTAAGTGCCTGGATTCAAAATGAGACTCTGAGGGCATGGGAGTGCCTAGGACTTTGGCAAAGTCAAGATAATGGCTGAACTCCTCCACCTGCAACAAAGAAAGGAATTTGTTTCTCTTCCTGAGAGGAAGGAGAAAAGACAAAGAGGAACAGAGAAGAGACACGGTGATGGTGGAAATCTGGGTGCAGCACGAGGCTGAAGAGCTAGATAAAGTCTCTGGTGGCAGAGAGGCTGGGAGATGTGTGAGAACAGACTGGCTTCGCTCATTGCTCTTGGCACTGCTGCGACATGAGTCCCACATCTTTGCAACCTTACTCCCCACCTCTTCAGTAAAGTTTATTTCGCACATACGTGTCTAAGGTGAATATGTGTGCCTGTGTAAATTATAAAAAGTAGTATAGAATTTTATGACTGGATGAAGGTAACAGAGTCAACATACATGGAAATTATAGCCAAAGCCAGGAGGAAATTGTGCTTATGGAAACTCTGGAGAGGACTTTGGATGTATTGAGGTACTAGAATGAAGTTCAAGGCAGTTCTGTGTAGGGTTACACTGAATTCACCCTTTCCACAATGATTTAATGGGAGGATGAAGAGTAAATAGATCTCTACTAGATACTCTGCAGGATTCCAAGACCACCCAGAGACACCTTATCAAGGATTAGCAAGCTAGTGGAGGTAAGAGACACATACAAAGAGCTAAATCTTAACACCAGGAAGACTGTATCTTAGAAATGCAAAGAATAAGTTCAAAGTAAAAGAGATCTCTTCCAATTACGGAGACTGTGAAAGCTACATGAAAAACAATGGTTCCTGAGCTAAATTTTGAAAAATAAATAGCATTTAGATATGGAGATGGGAGAATAATAATAATAACCACCATGATTATCATCATCACACCTATATATTAGATGGGGAAAATATACCTATGTAACCACCACCCCCATTAAGATATACAAGATATTTATTGCTTTAGTTTCCTTATGTCCCTATCCAAGTGAAACTCCACGACCCTTCACTCCAGAAAAACACTCTGATTTCTGTCATCATGAATCAGATTTGTACATTGTACTGGGTGTTTACTTGCATTATCTCATTTGATCCTCATAAAGCCCTTCAATGTAAATAAAATGAATGGCTCCATTGTACAGATGAGAGGCCAGGCTTGGTTTAGTAAGTAATTTGCTCCAAATCGCATAACTAGAATTTGGCAAAGCTGAAACTTGAACCCAAAGCTAATTTTAAAGCCCAGACTCTTATCTAATTCGCAGAGAAAATAACATAAACAAGATTAAGAAAACTATGTAATATATATGGACAATAGTAAGTAATTTGGTTACAGTATAAGGCATATGAGGAAAGTAAAGTTTAGCTAAAATGTTTTAGTCTTCTATGGGTCTCTCTTCCATCCAGAAGAAGTACTGTGTGTATCTGTAATGCTCCCACTTATAATAACTCTGACCCTTAAACCTGCAGGCTTCAATCACCTTGTAGAAGATTTTTACATGTCAAACAGTGTTCTGTTTATGAGGCACAAGATAACTCCCAGGTGGCCCTGTTAAATAATAAGTGTTGACTTCATAGTATTTGCTGTTATTTATACATATGCATGTACACATTTGTACAGAAATAAATACACATTGCACACATGGGCATCTGTGCTGAAGTATGCAGCCAAGTGTCAGCACATTATCAGATTTAAATTAGCTGCCTGAATCTATTAATAGCCCTGGTTTTCCAGTTTTTGAAATAAAAGATCCCAGAACAGCTGGGCTAAAATCTGAAACAGAATGGAAGAATACAACCCTGTAAACAGTAGTAGTCTGTCGATAACTGCTAAATAAAGTTTGTTGCTTCATAGGTTTGTGCAGATGCCTATAAAACAACCCTTGAAATGCTAAGTGCTTTTTAAAAACAGCATAATCTTCAACCAGTGAAAGGGGTTGATTATGCCTTATCAATCATTTTGAAAACCTCACTGACATCCCACTAAAATTTGAAAGCAGGGCTAAATCCAGGAGCAGATAGTGTCCATGCAGGCCACATGGCTTCATGAAAGGGCAGCAAGAAGATTCCTACCCACTTATCAAAGTTTCTTTCCTGCCAGTTTATTATTTCTGGAATTCCACCATTAAACATGTGGACTTTTAAAATGCAATGCTGTCTTAGTTTATTTTGTGTTGCTATCAAGGAATACCTGAGGCTGGGTAATTTATAAAGAAAAATGGTCCTGCATGGCTGTATTAGAAGCAAGGCACCAGCATCTGCTTCTGGTGAGGACCTTGGGAAGCTTCCAATCATGGTAGAGGAGGAAGAGGAGCCGGTGTGTAGCATGGTGAAAGAGGGAGCAAGAGAGAAAGGAAAGGGATGCCATGCTCTTATAAACACTCAGCTCTCTCAAGAAATAAGGAAGTAAGGATCCCCTCATTACCACAGGGACCACACCAAGTCATTAATGAGGGATCCACCCCCATGGCCCAAACACCTCCCATTATGTCCCATCTCTAACACTAGGGATCAAATTTCAATGTGATATTTGGAGGGGACAAATATCCAAACCATAACACAATTCAGTTCAATGTCCCTTCTACAATTTATCTCTTGACTCCCTAAGTACTACGTGCTCCTACCTCACTGCTTCCTGAACGTGTAGTACACAGTACTTTGCTCTGCCACTTAGTTCATGCTGTTGACTAACCTGTATGTCCTTCCTTCCTCTGCCTGGCAAAATGCCAGTCACTCTTTAAAGCTCATCTCAAAGCACCCCTCCCGTGACATTTACAAGATACTCCTCCACTGTCTCCCTACCTGCCCAGGCAGAATAAATCATGTCTGCCCTGGTCTTCCCATAGAATTGTTTTTTTTTTTTCTTTTTTTTTTTTTTTTAGATGGAATCTCACTCTGTTGCCAGGCTGGA
>NW_026652338.1:432502-496888 GCF_009828535.3 Hylobates moloch
TTTTTTTGAGATGGAATCTCACTCTGTTGCCAGGCTGGAGTGCAGTTGCGCTATCTTGGCTCACTGCAACCTCCGCCTCCTGGGTTCAAGCGATTGCCCTGCCTCAGCCTCCCAAGTAGCTGGGACTACAGGCACGTGCCACCATGCCTAGGCTCATTTTTTTTTTTTTTTTTTTTTTGTATTTTAGTAGAGATGGGGTTTCACTATGTTGGCCAGGATGGTCTCAATCTCCTGACCTCGTGATCCGCCCGTCTCGGCCTCCCAAAGTGATGGGATTGCAGGCATGAGCCACCATGCTTGGCCAGAACTGTTCTTGAACTATGGTGACAAGTGTCACATCTTTTCATGGCATACATCTCTTGCTAGAGTGAGAGCTCATATCTACTGTGGCCCTAAAGAGTGACCCTGGGGCTGGGAATATTGGTTTTACCTGGGAGACAGAATTTCAGAATTTCAGATGCTTTCTAGATCTTCTGCATCAGAAACTCATTTTGCTAATATCCCAAGGTGGATTCATATAGACACTAACATTTGAGAGAGCCATCCTAGAGGACAGAGAACATGGCTTAGTGATCCTGTTCTCCATCACAGCACCAAGCAGGCTATGTATTCATTCAACAAACAGATGCAAGGGACCACATGCTAGACATTGTATTAACAGCCAACGATTAAAAGATGACCAGGACATGAAGCACGTAAAATTATAGTTACACTTTCAGTTAGAGGTTAGAATTCCATAGATGAAGTAAGAAAAGGCCAAGTCAATTGAAAGCCTTGGAAAGGCTTTATGAGTCTGAGAAACACAAAACTGGAAATTATTCAATAGGTTCCTTTACTGTGGGACATGTCAGAGCACTTGAATGCATTTGTGTCTTGTGAGTCAACAATGTGCATGATGCCTCAAACTTATTTAATCATAAAAAGTATTTATACTTTCATTTACTTACTTATGCGTGGCCAATCTCGTGGGATTGTTTTTCAAAACATACATTGGAAATCACTAGTCTACTCCCACATGTGTGGATTTCATTTTGTTTGGCCTGGTGACAGTATTTGTAATGTCTCCCATAGTGAATGAAGTATTGAACACCTAACATTTTTCTCAAGCAAGTTGTAAGCTCTTTAAGAAGAAGGGAGAATACCTTATACTTATTTGTTTTTCTACTCCAGCTTTCACATTGCTACTCAATCAGAATTTGCTGAAGGTTGTCCTGTGTCTGCCTTGCAATCAAGCAAAGCATGAAACCATGGTGGATTCTTAATTGAGAACAAACTCTACGGGTTTTAACATAGTAAGGAAGACACTCGAATGGGGGTTGTAATCATGGCTTAGGTCCTAGCTGTGTTGATTTTGAGCTGGTCACTTACCCTCTCTAGGCCCTAACATTTACTTCATGTGCCAAGCATGGCTACTGTGTGACCATGTTCTATGGTGTCAGGATCTGCAAGTTTATGAGTCTTCAATAGATATGAGGCCAGGTGCGGTGGCTCACGCCTGTGCGGATAACCCAAGGTCAGGAGTTCGAGACCAGCCTGGCCAACATGACGAAACCCCGTCTCTAGTAAAAATACAAAAATTAGCTGGGTGTGGTGGTGGGTGCTTGTAATCTCAGCTACTCAGAAGGCTGAGGCAGGGAGAATCACTTGAATCTGGGAGATGGAGGTTGCAGTGAGCCGAGATCATATCACTGCACTCCAGCCTGGGCAACAGAGTGAGACTCAGTCTCAGCCTGGGCAGCAGAGTAAGACTCAGTCTCAGCCTGGGCAGCAGAGTGAGACTCAGTCTCAAAATAAATAAATAAATAAATAAATAAGATATGGATATGGGTAGAGAGGTTAGAATTGAATTTTACGGAAAATTCTGTACTCTGGTTTTCTGAAAATAGTGTTTGAAAATTAGAACCAATATTTTAGGATGATTTATATGAGAGCCATTCCAGAGGCTATAAGATGCATACAACATCTTCTAGAGAGAGATTTTTCAGGACTGACGTTATTTTATCTGTAAAATGGGAATAATAACATTGGTTTCCCTTTATCATTATTCATTTGGAGCTTCAATAAATCTGAGAAGATTTAGCCTTACTAATTTAAAAGTAGCTACTAAAATATAAAATTAGACTATAACCACAACAACAAAATGTTGAACATGCATTGAATTCTAAAGTATTATTAACACAAGACTAAAAAATAATACCATATTCTTATTTAGCATTGGTCTTCCAAGCTGTTCAAAGCACTTCACCTTGGTTACCTGAAATATTAATATCCTCATTTTATGGATGGAGGAACAGAAGTGCAGATGTGAGCTAGCTCACTGAAATACCACCGATGTCCTCTTCAGAGCTGGGCATTGTCCCTGGGTCTCATGCTCCCCAGTCTGGCCTTTTACCCACCAAGAGATATGCAAAAGAATTTTCATTTTGACCTTCAGCCTGGTTGATAAAAGCTGTCTTCCTCCCTGAAATATGTGTATGTGCACTGTGAGTTGTGTATTTATATGATTTCCTGAAACCTGCAGATAAACAATGATAATTGGAAATGGCCAGTGTGCTTTGGCAGATTTGAAATACTGTAGCACTTAACTAAGTCCGAATGCTTCTCATGATAAGCAGCCTTCACTTACCCGAAATCGAGGGCTATGATTAACTGGAAATTGGCTGGTATTAATTATGAGGCATGCCCTATAAATCTCTCTGCTGTTGGGACCCTGGGCAGGTCTGAAACCAGACTAGGTCTTCGGGGCGATTGAGTTGGAAACACGCAGGAGAGCCTGGTACTCTCCTTCTCAGTCCATATCTGCCTCCTAGTTCCTAGCAGCCCCAGTTGCATGTATTTCAACCTCCATTTCCATCTCAGTGAGGTTATGTCCAGTGTGATTGTACCTTCCCCTGGCAGGGCCCACCCACCAACCTTGCTTGTTTATCTCCCCCTTGGCCTCCAACATCAGAGTACTTGTAGAGCCTTATAATGTGCTAAACATTAATATTCACTAACTTGCTCCAGGGAGCTACGCTTCGCCGAGCGCATTTTCACCTGAAAGGAGTTGTTTAATATAAACATTTGGTTAATATTCTGTACATTTGAAAGTATTTTATCAGCATTGGTGTAGGACCAAAAGTCATTTAAATTCAATGGGAACTGATTATGCGCCAAGAAATGGTCCTTTCCAAAAGAGTGTTTCCCCCCTAATATAATGTATAAATTATCAAACTCACTTACACGGTTGATGGGAACACTTTGTGGACAAACCTGCAGGCCTGCATTTCTTCTGAGTATTCATCAGCTCTGATGCTGATGTTAAATGGGGAAAAATATTATACAATATTGCTTTAAAAACTGTCTAGGTATAATTATCAACATCTCTGGAGTGATAATAATTATCATAACAAGAGTTCATCAGAGGAAACACACAGTTTGACGAGGATCCTCTACTCTCGAGTTACTGCCACCTCACAGAAGAAGGATGCAATAACATTTCTCTTCTTCTTTACCTCTCTAAAGAACCCGAGCTCTCTGAACTGTCTTTTGGTCAATTTTTCTTTACGTGTGTCTCTGTGACACTCATTACCCCAAAGAATTGTTAGGTACACAAACAAGCAGATCCAATAAGTGTTGGAATAGATAAATGAAAACTACATTCCTATGTGTCTACTGAGATTTATTTGAATTACATTCCAAATTTTTAGTTAAAGTTTTCATAAGAAGAGTTGCTCCATCCTCCCCCAAAGAATGTGTTTCTCCTTGACTACAAATCTTTAAAAAATCGCTTCATAGGCCCTGTTTTAACTTATAGAGGACTATATCTGAGTTAGATGCTGATTGGGATACTGGAGTAGTGGCTTCCATGTAAAAATCCTTTGCAAATATGTTGCATAAAGTACATGGCGATGGCATGTGTCCACTATCAGGTCCATAACAGAGGCCCGTATGACAATTTGGTGCTAATACGACCCTCGGAATAGGTAGGGCTGCACAGCAACTTCTGCTCTCTTCTCTTTTTGCGATGGAATCAGTTGACTTGAAGCTGAACATATGGTCCCTGTTGGATACTGATTTTTCTTTCAACTTTTTTTTTAAACTGGGAAATATAACTTACTGGAGAGTAAATTGAAATACACACACACACACACACACACACACACACACACACATATATATCTTTCTTCTTCAAGAGCTTACAATCTGGTTGATAAGAACAGTTAGATATCCAGTACTTCATTCATTATGGCAGACAATACAAATACTGTCGCCAGGCCAAACAAAATGAAATCCAGACCTAAATTTATATGTACACATAACAAATAAAAATCTATGTGGCCACCAACTGCCTACCCTTCTTGATAGCAACTCTCTCCCTACCCTATCAAGTTTACTATGTCCTTAAGTGAAACTGGAGTTTGTTCATTTTCAATGATGATAAATGGATTTTTGGACCAATTGTCAATAATACTGATAGGCATTTGGGAAATTTCTGTTTGGGGCTATTACAAGCTATGGTGCTGGGAGCATACTCATTGGTGTAAATAGACAGTTGTACACACACCTTAGAGTATAAGTGTTAGGTAAGAATTTTTGCATTTCTTTAGTTTTATTGGATAATGCCCAACTTTTTTCCAAAGTGTTGGCAGCAACTTTTATTCCTACCAGCAGCATATGAGAGCTCTGAATGCCCCACATCTTTAGTAATACTTGATGTTGCTGAACTTTTAAATTTGAGCCAAACTGGTGGGTGCATAGTGGTGTCCTTCTACAGTTTTACTTTACATTTCTCTGGATATGGATAAGATTAAACACATTTTTGATTTATTGAGATATGGATATGGATATGGATATTCAGATATGTTGAGATATGTATGTGGATAAGATTAAACACATTTTGACTGTTGGAAATTCTTTGGTAATGTGTCTCCTCAAGCCATTTGCCCATATGTGGAGTGGGCTGTCTGGTTGATTTGGTGACCTGATAAAAGAATGACAGCCCTGTTATTGTGTATATGTACAAAGTGCTCAGCGTTGCCATCTGCAACTTTTACACAATTTAACCATAGTAAAGACAAAACCATGATTAGTGTAGATTGTCTAGCTTGAGTCTGCTAGTTTGAATATTCTTACAGGTTTCTATAGTAAAGAAAATAGGGATTACTGAAGAGCACCATTGGGGCCATATCTCAACATCAAAAGTCCTTTGCTTGCAGTTGGAAGGGCTCTGACTCCTTCAAGGATCATTTAGATTGCTGTAGCAAGGATTTAATAATGCATACCATAAAGTTCCAGAAAAAAATAAATTTCTCTATCAGTGAATAGCCAACTTACTCACAGGACCTTGGAAGAATACCAAAAAGTAATCTCTTGGATACTAAAAACACTCATTAGTGCTCTGACAGTGGGAACATTGGCATCCTAATTGGCAACATAACCACATACATGATAGTCACAATGAGTCAAACCATGAAACACTCAGCCCAGAATTATTTATGGAGACAGAGAGTTGGGCAAGAATATGTCCAACTCACCCTCTGAGATGCTGCTTCAAATGCTCCAGACACTTTCAAACTCTAGAATTCTCCCAGGATTTATCCTCTACAGGTAAACACTTATTGATTCTATTGGTGATCCTAGAATTCACACATTCCCTCTGTGTGTCTCAAGTTCCAGCTCTCTAAGGTCATTGGCGACTCCAGTTGCCTCATCCTCCCCCAAAGAATGTGTCTCTTCTTGACTACAAATCTTCTAAAAAATCACTTCATAGGCCATGTTTTAACTTATAGAAGACTGTATCTGAGTTAGATGCTGATTGGGATACTGGAGTAGTGGCTTCCATGTAAAAATCCTTTACAAATATGTTGCATAAAGGACATGGCTATGGCATGTATTCACTGTCAGGCCCGGAACAGAGGCTCATATGACAACTTGGTCCTAATAGGACCCTTGGAATAGGTGAGGCTGCACGGCTCCTTCTCTCTTTTCTTTTTGTGATGGAATCAGTTGGCTTGAAGCTGAACATATGGCAACTGCTGTCATATCACAGAAACCATTCCCTCTGCCATGGCAACCAAAGAATCAATGCACACTAAGAGCTTGGGCTTACTCAATAAACACACAATGGCACAATGCATAGACATTTTGTTTGTTTGTTTTTGGAAGCATTTAGAATAGCTATAGATAATTAATATGTTTCTTTAAACACATTTCTCAAGTCTTTCTGTTAAGAGAGATACTTGGAATTTATGTATCTTGTTCACTTCATTTCTGAAGCAATTTCTTAATGGAATCACATTTCATTTCCAAATTCAGGGATGTTATTCATCCCTGAGTTCACTGGATTCAATTCTGTTTTCTCTCAAAGATCTTTGAAATTAATTCACCAATATGTTGTTGCTAAATTCGATACACAAGGAATAGCACAGGGATGAGAAGAACTGTCCTGATGCATCTAATAGCTATAAACTAAATAATTTGGCTCAGGAGTGATGAGAATATCAGAGGCATGCATTCTGCTTAGTATTTTAAGGGTATGTGTTTAGTTTTGCTCCCGTGCCCATCTGGGTGCATTCTTTCCTTGCTCAGTTCCGAAAGATAATTGCAACCTATTGTCTATACCAAAGTAGTTCCATTACATAAAGGGTTGGAGGGGAAAGAAATATAAGGGGGGAAATTTCTGTGAGAAAGCATTGCCGGGGCTGTTTCTTCAGGGTTTACATAGCTTCATTCCAAGAAAAACCAAGCCAAAGTGTTGAAAGGAGCAATAACTGGGACTAGGAGGCATAAAAGTTTGTTTTCCATTTCTGTCTTACTTTCATTGTCTCCAGCCCCTCAGAGCTGGGTAGTAGAGACTGTGGTGCAAAGGGCCTTTCTTGTTGAAATCCATGTTTCTTTAACCCTCAGCAATGTGCTGTTTTCTCTGTGTCATGCTCACCCATTAGCATTTTAATCTAGCTTCATATGTCACTATTCTGCAGATGGATTTGCTTTCTTGCCTTTGTTTGTTGTATGAGTGACAAACATGAGGGCATTTTCATGATTGGAAAAATGCCATGAAGTTGTAAAAATCAGGTGACTTCTTCTTGCCAAGCCCCAAGGAATGGGAAAGCAGAAATGGCTCCAACTAGGAATGCAAATATTCTCAATATTAAAATGCTCAGGAGACTTGATCTGATCAAATGAGAAGGTCTAGTGGAGGCCTACAGACTCAGACATGACCCTGAATTTCTTTATCTGCTAAATGGGATGTGGCTCATCCAACTCTTCAGGAAGTCATTCAATCAATCCTTTCTTTAATATGGGCACCTCCTGTTCGGGTTAAGATAAAGGATTGTGGAAACCAAGTTTTATTGTGCAGAGGAAGCTCTCAGATAGAAGACTTCAGAGAGGCCAGGTTGCAAAATGTTTATTATCAGACCTAAAAGGGTGCCTGACTCTTAGTTGATTGTCTCCTGGATCTGGAAAGGAAGGGGAAAACAACACAAAGGGGAAAGGGGATTCTCTAGAGAATGTGGATTTTTCCCACAAGAGACTTTGCAGGACAATTTCAAGGTATGGCAAGGAAATATATTTTGGGGTAAAACATTTTGATTTTCTTCCTTGTTATGCCAGAGTCAGATTGGAAAGTAAATTACAATATACAGGGTTAAATAAAACCCATCTGATGAGAATTCATGGTTTGTAGGGCATTACTTCCCAGACCCCTTAGGAATTTGGGCAAGATAAAAAAAAATCAGAGCTTAGTCCTCAAAACAATCTTATAAAGGCCATCTGTTTACTAAACAGTGTATATTCCTAAGCACTTTGTATTTTGTTTTAATATTTGTTGAGATGTCTTCGGGTGATGTGTACAGTCTAAGTCATGAATAGCCAGTACTTGTTCAACATACTTCCATTCACCATCCAGAGTTCATGAAAGACATAGCTAATCAAGCACAACACTCTTTCCTGCTGAACCACAACGCAGTCTCAGAATATTTCTCAAGGTGACACTGCATGCAGACTCTATCAGTTGATCAGAGTTGCAATGCAAGATAAGATAACCTGCCCTCCTAGGTCTGGGCTCAGCCACTGATGTGGTTCCTCTTCTTAGGATGAGTGGCCAGATATAGAAGACAACCTTAGTCCGAAAGGTATAAATATTCAACTTTTCCTGCAGCTCCCTCCTCCTTCTGCCTGTAGTGAAGCATTCCAGATAACAGCAGGGACACCTTTGACAGGCAAACACAGTTTCCTCTGTCTCATTCCAGACCACAGCCTCCCTTATGTCCTTATGCCTTCTCTCTGCATTCCTCAAGGATTTGAGTTGCTTTCTCATGGTACATCCTCTAACCCCTACTAAAGTTCTGGGTCCACAGGCATGGTAGGCAGAATTTTGAGATGGCTCTCACAATTCTTGCCCCCCTAGTGTTCGTGCTGTTTACTCTCATGATTAGGTTGCATACTGTAATAAAGGTGAAGGGATTCTGTTGACATAATTAAGGTCCCAGAGAAGTTGATTTTGAGTTAATCACAAGAAAGGTTATCATGGATGGGTCTGATCTAATCAAATGAGTTCTTCAAAGGCCAGAACATTTATAGAGAAAGAAACAGAAAGTCAGCTTGTCTTGAAGGATTAAACAGTCACATGGTAAACTACCTGTGCAAAGGGCCAAGTGACAAGAGCCTGAGAGCAACTTCTAACTGCCGAGAGAAGTCCCTGGCCAACAACTAGCAAGAAAATGGAAACCTCAGTCATACAGTCACAAGAAAATAAATTATTCCAACAATCTGGAGGAGCTTGGTGGTGGACATTTATCTGGTTGGTCTCCAGATGATTATGTAAATGACATCTTGTTTTCAGCCTTGTGGGTACCCAGCTAAAACGTGTCAGGCTCCTGACCCACAAAACCTGTGAGATAATGAATTTATGGTGTTAAACCACTAAGTTTGTAGTCATTCATTATGTAGTAATAGAAAATGAAGGCACTAGATACAGAATTATCTACTTGACCCTTTCTATTGCCTCTCAAAACCAGCAAATGGTTTCTTTTGTGTCTTACTGTTTTTTCCTATAGGAAAATTAGCATAGTATAAGAACATCAACCAAACAGTGATAATATTGGGGGAATTAAAGAAATTTCACAAGCTCTTATGTCACAACAGTTGTTTCTAGTCCATGCGAAGACTAGAGATGGGATCTTCCCTTCCACTCTTCTTCATTCCCCTGAGACAGATACTGCTAGTCCAAAGATGGAATGGGTGAAATCCCTGCCTTAGGAAATACCCAGTGGTGATATAAGGTGAGACTTGTCTTAGAGGAAATCTTAACAGCCTCCAAGCCCTCCTTGGTGAATTCTCTTATTTGCAAGTGTTAAAGTGATTTACCCTGCCTTTTATTCCACTCTCTTCTACTTTCCATGTATACCTTATCTCCCTCATGAAGGGGCACTGCTTTCTTCAAGGCATTTAGTAAGACATGAACATTATTAATCATTTACAGTTTGAAAAGCTCCAGACAAGAGTCTGTTTTATCACTGTGTCATTCATTGCTTGAGGTAGCCAAGTTTACCATAAATAACTATCACAGAATTTCTTACAATGGATCAAATGGATCCTCTCCCTTTTTTTTGGAAAGGCCTTTTTGAGTTATTTTTATTTGGGACTTTCATTAACTTATACTCTAAATCGGGGATGATAATATAATAATTTTACCTACTTCATAAGGTTTTTGTGAAGATTCAATGAGTAAATACATGAGAAGTTCTTAGCACCATAAAGCACATAACAGATGCTTAATAAATCTTAGCCATTATCATGGCGATTACATTAAATATCTAGTAGGCTTCCAGCAGTCTTCAAGACCTTCAAGAGGGCAAGCAAACATTCTTTTGTACCAGCTACATATGTCACAATAGAGACCTTTAGGTTCAACATCACACTGCCCCTGGTCATTCAGCAGTGGGTGGGGCTTGGAGTCAGACTATAAATTGGGGCACCTGAGCTTGCAGAATCCAGACAACCAAACTCATCAATCAAGAGGAACTTAATCCAGGGAGGTAGGGTAGGGGGTAGAGATCAGGACCAGTAGTTTAGAAAAGTCTCTATTTTGGGCTTTTACTAGACTATTGGGGAAAGAAGGGAATAGAGTTGATGGTTATAAAATTTCAGAATCAAGGAAGTTTAATCTGAGAGTCCTCGTTGATGATGAATACCATGGGATATTGGTATTGGGTACTTAAAAGAATGCCACATTGGAAAGAATTATGGGCTTTGTCAGAGTTTCTTCTCTTTCTAGGCATATAGAAGAGCCTATTTACATCATTAACTTGCCAGTTTTGGGTATATACATGTGCAGACACGCATGCATAATATACCATAAGGCAGCATAGCTGATAGTGGACCTTAAGATATGTTTCTGTGTCCTTTCTATCAGTTCACAAATTACAAGTAGGCAAGAAGCGCTGCCTTAGACCTTGGATTTTCAGTTTTCTGCTGTTTGGTCTGTATGTTTTATATTTTTAGCCCTTTGAAAAAAATGTCATCCTTTTCCCAGGGTTCTTCTGCTCACGGGGTCAGAAGCATCTGATTTCCTGTCATCAGTTGTGGTTCAGCCATGTTAATACTAAAGGTATAAGAATATCATAATCCCAGAGTGATATAAAGACCTTTCCAAGGAAGATAAGATACCCGGAGGCTGTGAAGGAGAAGTCTGAAGGATTTGACCACGTTCAAATGAAAAGCTTTGGTTCAGCAAAACACCAGAAACAAATTCAAAAGATAAAATACACTCCGGAGAAGCCCATTCTCTCAACACATCTGACAGTTCAAAAAGAGCAACTGTAGTCCAACTTAAAAAATAAAGAAAATGGTAGGAAAATGGGCAACGTGCACTGAGGCAATATGTAAGAAGAAGGAATGCCCAATTAACCAACAAAAGCCTGCTCTTTCGTAACGAGTGAAGATAAAAGCTTAGTAAAGATTAAAATTTGTTGAAGATAAAAATGGACACTGCTGGCCATATATAAAAGCATTGTTGGTAAGAGAGTGGGGTAATTGACATGCTCCTGGGAAATAATATGCATTCAGACAACCTCTAATGAGTGAATCCACTGGGGGTATCCACTAGGAATGGAAAACAACCACCAATGCCCAAGTTTGTGGTCCAGAATTTGAGCAGCGATCTAACAAAGTAGAGGCTCCCCCTGTGTCATGGGCCCCACCTCTCAAGCAAAGAAGAATGCCTCATTTTGGTAACTCACCCAAATAACAGAACTTTTTTTTGATAATCTTATTGCATTTATTTGGTTAAGTCTGAGGCAGAATTTTTTTCTCCTTTGTATCTTTGTTTTGTTTTGTTTTAATCCTTGAAGTTTATTACCAAACTACATCTTGGTGTTTCTTCAGGATGTGAACAGGCCTTTCTATTCTCAATTAAGTCTTTCCTTTAATTCAGGAATCTTCTAATCATGTATTTTAATTTCTTTTTCTGTCATCCCTCCCCATGCCATAAGCTACCAGTCACTATGCATGTTGGAGCTCCCTTTATTGTGCCATAGATCTCTAATGTCATGTCTTTAGTCATTATTTTGTGTCAGAAATTTTTGTTCTTCCAGGGACTTCTGGCAATGTCTAGGGACATGCTACTGGCACCTATAGAAATGCTAGTGACTTATTATGGGTAGAGGCTAAAGATGCTGCTGAATATCCTACAATGCCCAGGACAGCCACTGCCACAACAAAGAATTATCCAGTCCACAATGTCCATAGTGCTAAGGAGGAGAAACCCTGTCCTAGGGTCAAGGTTGTATGCTGACAAGACTAATTTCAATGATTTCAAATGATTGTGGGGAAAATACCCAGAAGTTGACAGGAGCAATATGTAGATATTTCCTTCTGTAAATTATATTTCCCTAATGCTACTGCTGGAGTATTTGGAAGCATGTGTATAAATATTTGAAGCACAAAACCAGAGAGATGCTCTTATGTATTTAGCTTCTAGTTTTAAATAATAGATACTACAATAAACCTTGATTAAACCTTGATTATCTGATATGCTCTGGGTTTGTGCTTTTTGTGTGGGTTACATTTTCTAGTTAATGAATGTTTAACCGCAAAATATGTTTGTTTCAAGCTTTGCTTTGCAAAAATATAGCATTTCTAACTGAGGTGCTTGTAATGTCCCTGGATTATGAAGTAAGTTGAAAACCCTGAAATTCTATATAAATAAAGGAGGAGAGAGTATTATGGTTATGAATACAATTTCTTCTAGGTATGAGATTGGACTAAAATGGTAACTGAATACAATGTTAGAATTTCTGAAAGTGATTTTTAAAGTAAAAGTCAACATCTAGCAATTAATAAACATCTATCTAAAATTTTATTTAGCACTTTAGTCACATGTACAACACTCTTACCATGAAGAAGAAACTCCATGAGACTAATGAACTGATCTGTATTCACTTTATATCTTTTTTCCATAAATACACATATTTGAGTAGTTCCTGTTCTAATTGTTTGCAAATTCATTTGCATGATTTCCTTCAGTATTTCATAGAAACTACAAAATTAATTACTTGATCTCTGTAAGAATAAGCACCCTGTCTCCTCCCTTTCTGTATTAAGGCTAATTTAAAGGGAGGAATGTAATTTAATAGAATCTCATTGTTTACTCACATTACACATGCATAATGAGATCTCGGTAGGAAAGGATGCTGAATGCTACCTTTGAGACTCAATTAGTAGCTTGGGGCAAAAATGATAGTCTAGCCATGTAGTCATTAAAACTTCCCAGATGATAGCCTTTGAATGGTCAAACCTGTAGTTTCTAGAGTTCCTCTCAATTCTTCTAAAATGCTAAAAAGCAGGTTTAGAGAAGGATGGGCAAAGACTACAGGAGCCAGAAATCTCCATCGTCATCACTGCACTGGTTTGTCTGGGTGGAATAATTTCCAAAACTCACTGATATCCTACGCTTGATACAATGATGTAATAAAGTAAAACAGAACAAGAAAAGTTATTCTTGAGCCATTTATTGATATTCCCCCCATATCCTCTCCATAAAGAGTTGAAATAAAACAGTATGATGAATCCTGAAAACTGACACAGAGGTTGTTTGTCTGAAGAAAGGTTTGGATGCCATTTTCTTTTTCAGTTTCATTCTTTTCCTCAGTTGTTCTTTACATTAACCAGAACAATCTTAAGTGTAATATGCATATTCTTTCAGATTTTTTTTAAGTTTAACAATGACCATCTTCATTTATAAGGGCAGTTGATTTAGAAGTTACTCAACCTATTGTGTCTTTGGATGTTGCAGCACTATTTATTCAAAGTTAGTTGGACCACATCATTTTGCTTACACGTACTCATGTTCCAAAGAGAATTTAAGTTTGCTCACAAAGATACCATATCAAAATGATGTTGTGTTCTTATTTTACCACTGACTGAAATCTTGAGGCCAATCAAAATAGCAGGTGATGCAAATACTCTATTGGTCATTATTAGACACCTTTTGCAGTTGAGGACACTGTAGTCACCAAGTAACTTGTTCAGTGTCTGCTGTGCCCTTGTTCAGTGTCTGCTGTGCCCTCGGCACTGAGTTGGATACTGTAAAAACATTACCTGATGAATTTTATCTCCAGAAACATTTCGCCTATTCAGAGCTCAGCTATTCAGGAAATTTCTCCAACTAAAAATAGTCAAGAGACATGAATCTTTGATCAAACCTTTGATCATCCCAAATAATGGAAATTGTTCTTCTAGCCCTGACTGGAGACCTGTTTACTCATACTTTGCCCATGTGTTTAACAATCATGACTTTCTGACTTCCCAGTTCATGATGCTTTAGGAGCAGTGAGTTGGAAGGTGAGAGAAGGTTCTCATTAGAGGCTGGGCACGAAGGCTCACACTTGTAATCCCAAAACTTTGGAAGGCCTAGGAAGGTGGATCACTTGGGCTTAGGTGTTTGAGACCAGCCTGGCCAACATGGTAAAACCCCATTTCTACTAAAAATACAAAATTAGCCTGGCATGGTGGCATGCACCTGTAATCCCATCTGTTCAGGAGGCTGAGGCAGGAGAGTCACTTGAATACAGCAGGCAGAGGTTGCAGTGAGCTGAGATCGTGTCAGAGTGAAGGAAAAAAAAAAGATTCCCATTGGAGGCACAGTAATGGCTGAAAGCCTTCACAATAAGAGGAGATTTGAAAAACAAATAGATAAAAGACAATACACTTCAGACTATCAGGGCATTAAGTACAGGGATACCCAGTAATAAGGCACAGTGCAATAATGGATGGCAAAAACATGCTTAGCATAACATGTTTAAAAAGACAGAGACGTATAAGATATACCATAAATGTGCTTCTTGCCAAAATATTTGCACTTTTAAAAATGCTTGGGCCTAAGAAAGAAAACCATCAGTTATTCGGAAGACTCAACCACTCTGGTGGATTTATTTTTCTGTATAACAGAGGTTTTAGCATTGTTGATGAAGCACAGCTAACAGTAAACAGCAAGTGGCAAGATGTCATTAAATGCTGGATTGTCTGCCATCTCTTTCCATAGGTTCTAAGGAAAAGTAAGTGACTGAAATCTCTAATAGTGAAAGAAGGTTTACGAGTCTGTGCTAGGTCTTGAAGCTAAACTAGAATTTGAATAGATAGTGGGGTTTCACACTGATTAAATAAGAAGTCAATTTTTTTTGTCTCTTTATTCTCACCTTATCTCTGGATAGTAGTCCAAGAAAATGGACCACTTGAGAGTAGAGATTCTGAAAGAGCCCAAAACAATGTCTTCCATCTTCACTATTTTTCTCAGCCTTCTTCCACCTCTCTTCCTCCAACCATCCTGAGACAAGTTATTCTGCTCCACTGTGATGTAAAGAGCAGAGTAAGGCAGTAGAATCCATGTCCTAGGTTTAAATTCTGGAGCTTACCAACTGGTACCCTTGAACAAGATGTTGAGCCTGTGTTCCTGCAGATGACACCAGCACTCACAAATTATGATCCCACTGATCATAAATCATTAGGACAATGCAGGTGATGAGTATTTTCCAAACCACAAAATCCTATAAGAAACATTTTAAATGTTAGTTTTCCATTGAGTGATGAGATTCTTCAGGATTCTTCTTTTCTCTCTCCACACACCTAGGATCTCAGGGGCCTGATTATGGGAACAAACTGCCCTTTGAGACTTTAGATTACTCAGCAGCAATACCAATGCTGTGATTATTATTGTATGTAGTTTAAATCTCTTTTTCTTTCCAGCATTTGCTATAGGAAATATGTAAAAAATGGCTATTTGGCTGATCAAGTGAAATGTACTAGGAAATTATAAATGTGTAGATGGTAAGAATGAGAGAGGGAATAGTTATCACTCCAAGTCAGTCTGTCTGGAGGTTTGGGGAGATATAGTGATTGATGAATGCCTGTTCAAGCCATCATGGTCTGTTAGGTTCAAGTCCACAGGCTGGAAATTCTTATTAATCAAATGAGGTGGGGCAGAGTGGCTACTCATACAAGATGAGCTTATTCTCATCCAAACCAGCCTGGCTATCCTTCTATTTACCAGGAGCAAGGCCTGCCATGTCTCACTCAGACTTGTACTCTGCTTAGGTTTTCCCCCTAATGAGAAAGAACTCGTTGTAATTGATTTGAGAGTGAGTCCTACTTTGTGTCCCTGGGGAAATCTGCAAATGCCCAGGGCTCATCTTGTCCTCTCTCCTCACCATCCAGCCTCATCCCCTTGAACCCCTCCTCCCATTGGAGCCAGAATGATCTATTTAAAATGCAAATCTAACCACTGCTTCTGTTATTCTCTAAGTCTTCCAGAATAAATTCCAAATTTCCTAGCATGGACTACAAAACCCTGTATATCTGGGTCCCTGCTCTGCAACATAGCCTTCTGCTAGTCTCCAACTAGAAATTTATGGTCTACCAATGCCAGAGTACTTACCATTCATGAGGCCCTCCCCCTCTTACCAAGACATCGTTTACACTTCCATGCCTTTCTGCTGTTCTCTTTATTAGAACTTCCTTCTATACTCTCTTTTCCTTGCTATTCTTCCTCATTCTTCAAGATTTAACTCATACATTTTTTTTACAATAAACATTTTTTTGTAATTCCAGAGTGGTATCAGAGGGAGGTCATGCTTTGTGCTCACATCAATCTTTGTGCGTAGCTCTCTGCTTATCATAGGACATTGAAATCATCTGATTATGTGCTCTTTTTCCATTAGAAATGTGTGCTTTACAAAGACAAAGACTGTATTTTGTTTATCTCCAAGCACTTAGCACTAGACTTGGCAGCCTACTCAGTAAGTGTGTGTCAAACTGAACCATTGTGTTTCTAGAACCTTCTGACCATGTGATCCATTCATTGGTTCATGAGTGGAGGTCTACTTTGATTACCAGACAAAGGGGAGAACTGGATTACTTACCAAGCCAATAGAGATTAGCTGGTGGTTGTCTACGTATTCAACTGAATAAAAATCTCTATGTTTCAAAAGTCTTTTTAATATCTCCTGTGTTGCTTGCATCATAATAGGCATTATGAGCATCCACTAATGACCAGGCAGACCACCTGCCCTCAAAAGATTTGTTTTCTAGAGAAACAAAGCTAAATTTAGGTGCTGCAAGAAAAGTCACAGCCTTGGGGTTTCAGTGAAGAGACAGACCAAATGCTCTCGAAGTAGTGAGAAAAGTCTATAGGGTAAGAGACACTGCAAATGCCATTGGAAAATGGCTAACATTTTGAAAAACAGAGATAGGGAAGAGGTAAACAGGAAGTGGGAGATGATGCTTTCTAGCCACAGGAATATCACAGGCAAAGAGACAGAAGAGCCCTGAGTATAGTTAGGTAACATGAGCACTCCTGATAGTTCACAATCTGACCCTAATGTGACTTATCTTCCATCCATTACCCCCATTCCAGGCTCCAGCCACCTTAATTCCTTTCTCTAATCTAATGGTTCACAAAAGAGTCATCAACAGAACTATTGCTGGGCCACCGATTGCTGGGCCCCATCCCCAGATTTCAGATTTAGTAGTTTAAGTGATGCTGTGATCTGGGGCCACGTTTGAGAACTGCTGCAAAACTTCCCTTTCAACACCATCATGGCAAAGACCTGAATGCATTCTCCCCACTCCCACCGCAGACACCGTAGGAGATGAATTTCAGAGCTCACCCAGAGCCTTGGGCACTTTGCATCTGGAGGAACAACTGTCCCTGGAAATCACAGCCAACAGTCCATTGGCAAAGCGGCCACCACCATTTCAGTTGCAGAGCAAGGCAGTGCTTTCCCGTCATCCTGGCAAATGAAAGACTGACTTAGACCATCTGGTTCTGTAACACCCTCCTACACCACTGCTTAAAAGCAGCCGAACATATTTTCTCTTACATTTTGTCAATAAAATATTGCTCCCCCAGGCTGTCGGCTTGCCACATATGCAGCCCTCAAGCAAAGTGGGAGCAGTTAGTGGTGGCATCAAGAGGACAGCCATGGGCAGAGCCCCTCAGCCTTTTGCTGTTGACTCTCCACAACCCCCTCTTCTTGGAGGCAGACTCTTAAACTGATGCCTCAAAATATTTTTTAAAAGTGCAGCCAAATATATATGAAGACCTTTCCTGGCTGCTGTGCCTTTTCTGTCCTGTTAATTTTGCTTGGCTTTAAAAGAGTGAAGAATCAATGTCTAGCATTTCCAACGGCCAGGTAGAGTGTGTACACATTTATTAAGATTAATTAAAAAGTAACAAATTGTAAAGTAATAACATTAACAACCAGCAGAAAAAGTGTAGACATTTTGACAGTCTTTTTGAATTTCATTAAAAGATGGTAGTGACAAAAACCCCAGAGACTATTTCTACTTTACTAAAGAAATAGGTCACAGATTCAATTACAGTCACTGAAGCATGGACTCAATCTATCATGGCAAATTAAGTACATTTTAGCAACCTACTTTCCTTTAAAAATTTTATAGACACTTTCAGTGGAAGAAGAAAGACTATAGAAAAAAAAAAGAAATTGCAAAACCAAGTCCCACCCTACTCCCCCCCTAGGCTTTGAGTAAGCATTTGGCTTATTTGCTTTGGGTATAAGACAGAAAATCATTAAGAAATACTCAGCGTGCTCACAATTATTACTCTTCACTCTTTCACGGTTTAATGATGCAGATTTGGAATTGGGAGTGGGAAATGGCTCCAAATTAGAATCGGTAAGTCTTCAAAGTAGGGCTTTGTTCTCCACGCGGGGCCCCACCCCCCTGCTTTTAAAACAGGACTATTTGTACTCTATAGCTTTTATAATTTTTTTTTTTTTTTTTTTTGGCCTTTGAGTCTCAGCAGACTCATTGGGTTCATTTCTGGAAAGATAAACAAATAAATAAATAAGACTTGTGTGGCCTGTGGACATATGGTTTAGCAAAGTGCTGGTACTGGGAGAAGGAAACACCATTTTGCCCATAACAAAACTGGTTTCATGTTGACAATTGACGTTTAGGAAGGGCCTCTTGCCCAGCAGCGAGCAGGGACCATCTTCGAGACACGCAGCCACAGTAACCACCAAGTGTAAAGGACTGAGATCCTTATGTGTGCCCTTTGACAAGTAAGAACCTAGGGCTGGCTGGGGCCTTCAAAACCAGGACAGGAGTCTTAGGAATCTGTTGATTGGCCTGGCCAGGAAGCTTCAGGAGCCCAGGTGTAGGTCTTGCTCGTTAATGACAGGGCCAGTAAAGCCCCTAGTCAGGTCGGGGCTGGTAGTGCTTAATCTGCTGCAGCGCCACCTTTTCTCTTAAACTCTGGCCGGTCTTTTCCCAATGCCTCTGTGTAACGGGCACAAAGAAGTAAGCAATCACATGTGCTCCCCAGAGAAGCATTATAGTGCTTCATGCATCTCTAAATTATCTTGCTATTGCCCAATTAAATCAGAACCTCTCGTCGGCCAGGCTGAAGGCTAAATTTACAGATAGAATCTCAGTAGAACTAACTGGCAGAATTAAATTTTTAATTTTAATTGCAAAATTGCGGCTCCCTTAGAGATTAGGTTTCACGGCAGCTAGTACTCTTCAAAATATTGCAAATACAGAGGTATTCACAGCCTACTTGCTTGGTAGTATCTCTCTTCATAGATAGATAAATTATAGAGATAGATAGCTAGATAGATGATAGATTTAGAGATAAATAGAGAGAGAGAGAGAGAGATAAAAATAGAGATAGAGATAGAACTGAGTCAAGAGCTACAGGCCTTCTTACAGTACCAACTCTTTGAAACTACAGAGTTGGTATGTCTACCTGTGTGCTGTTTAACTCCCATCTGTGACACTATTCCTGGAAAGGGACAACAATGAGTTTGGGGATGACTCATGAGGCCAGAAAGGCTAAAGACTGGCAGCAAACTGAGGCTGCAGGTTCTCCATATAAAGATGGTGAACTCACATTGGTACTCATGTGCAGTAGCTATACTTGTCCTGAATAGATGAGGGGACAAAAAAAGATGTGTATTTAGGTGGTTGCCTAGCCTCCCACTTAGTTTAAGATGGTGTGCTAGGTATATTTCCTCTATTTGTCCTTCAGCTAACTTGATACGGTAGCAAAGCCTATTGCATCTTCTGAGTTTAAACCTGCACTCATTGATGTCCCGGTGCAAAAAAAACAAATCAAAACAAAAAACTAAATATACCTGAATATATTTATAAATGTATAATATATTCAGTAATATTTAGCACATAATAATTTAATATGCTAAATATAATTTTATACTGTATTATGAATTACACTCAGTGCAGCGAGATGGTCATACTGTGAAAGGCCCCTGGGAACTGAGACCAAAGGGAGAGTTGTTCCCATCTCAAGTTCACTAGCCAAGTGTAGAAAATGCCTGCAGGATTTAAAGCAAGGTGCTGTCCTCAAGCATTCTGGTTTAGCTGTTCCAGAGTGGGCCAAGTTTTGGTAGTTGTTTTTTAAGCCTTGTCAGGTGATTTTAATGTATAGCACGGTCTAGTATCATTGATTTAAATTTTCTTTCTCTTTCTGTATTCGCTGAATTTGTGTAATTTAAAATCACTTTCAGTGTGACTCCCTTAAGCTGCTCTCTCCTGCCATTTGGGCAACAGCTAACCTCCGAGACCAACCTTGTTTCTGGAGAAGCATTCTTCCCACATGGGAAAGGCAAGGATGGTGCTGGGCCTGGTGAGTCTCTGTTCCAGGCTTTTGACTGTGCCTGAACACACATTTGCTAAAACTGACAAACCAAGACAGGAGGTGGGCTGTCCAGAAGGACAAGTGCTTCACTTTGTTGCCTTCAAAATGATTTTAAACCCCTGAGATCAATGCTGATAAGATGGATATTTGAGATCAATGCTGGACAGTATGAAGCCAGAAACTGGTGGGAAAACCTCTGGAAATACATGAGATACAGCTCAAAACTCTGGATAAAATCCATCTTTCTCTTGTTTGAGTTTTTAAAAGGTAGAATCAGATAGTGCACTAGGCTTGGTGTCCTTGGGAGATGGCCTAGCATAATGGTTAGGATTACAGACACAGAAGCTAATTTGTCTGTGTTGAATACTCACTCTGCCACTCACTAAGTGACTTGGGGCAGGATACTTAATTCCCATGTGCCTCACCTTCCTCATCTGAATGATGGGGACACTAATCATACCTACCTCATAGGCTAATTCTGAGGATTAAATGATTTAATGCATGTAAATTGCTTAGTCTGGTGCTTGAGACAGATTGTGTGCTGAAGAAATACAGCCATTGTTCTATGTATTATCAGTGGCATTATGTAGGGTAACTAATTGCTGGATGACTCATTCTATGTCTTCAGTTACATTTTCTTTTCCTAGCTTACATAATAGAATAAAAGATATATTTTCAGAGGAAAGATTGATGTCCACCCCTGGTGGATCATCGGTGAGACAGTATAGGAAAGAGGGCTTGGAACTGGAAGCCTTGTACCTTTCAGCTAACTGTGGGTGACTTCGGGTCAAGTCCTTGGCATCGTTTGAATCCAAGTTTTATTAAGTTCAAACATAGGATTTCTTTATTTTCATTGCATCCTTTGCTGAGATTTTCACTAGGCGTTATGAAAAACTCTTCATGTTTATGTCACACTTTACAAATAACTTATAAATCATTGCATTCAAGCCTCATGCTAACATGTTGAAAAATATACTCTTATCCCCAATTTACAAATGAAGAAATGGAAGTCAAGACTTTTCCCAAGGCCACCAAACTGGGTAAGTGGCAAGTACTTAAGTCTCCCAAGTTCAGCAATGTTTCTAATAGACTGTAAGTGCATCATTTTAGATAAATGGCATATGGGAACATGCCCAGGAAATTATAGTGTGCAATATAAATGGTGTATTTTGTCATTATTTGGGGACTTTCCCTTTGATATTATGTAAAGGGAAAGGTAGCACAGAAATAACAAGCCTTAGGTATCGTAGTCAGTCACTCGTCATTCATTAGCAGTGAAGTTGGTGCCCAGTGACTGAATCCCTATTCCCAGTGTTGACTTAGGACAGACATCATACTATTGATGCCTTTTATCAGCTACCCTTCTTTCCTTTGCTGATTTTCACTTCAAGGTGATACACTGCTGACCTATTAAACAGTGATCTTTGTCCGCATGGAAATTAATTAGCTGATAATTGTCTGGAAGATAGAACAGTGACTAAGAGTTTGGAAAGTAGAAGGAAGTTCTCTAGGAAGTAGACTAACCAGAGGTTTTTGGTTGAGTTATTTCTTTCCATCTAAGTCTTATTCTGTCTTCCCCTATTCCTGCCCCCTGAGAAGCTCAAATATCTCTTGATGAACTTGGCATAATAACCATGCACAGCTGGACGGCAATATGGCTTGAGAAGGAGTGTACTCACAGCCTGTGATGTTAGATGAGCTTCAATTTGTTCAAACTACTTGCTGTGTCAGTCTGACTCCAGGCATAAGTGTGAAAAATGGGAAATTTAGTTACCTATATAGATAGTAATAGCAACAGTCATACCTTGAAATTTTGTAATATTTTTGAAGTTACTATGCACTCACGTTTCAGGCAATTGTTGCCACAATTTGGTGAAATAGGCAGGTTTATTTTTCTTATTATAGAGTAAACAAATCTCGGACCTGGGGAAATGCTTGACTGGTACTGTTTTACAGGGGCAGACTCATGTCTTTACTAACTCTGCCTTTTTATGTGGACACTAATCTTTTGCCTACCCAGGACAACCACTACCAGGACAAACTATTCATTTATTTTGTAAAAATAGGCCCTCTTTTTGGTGGGGAGCTCTTACATTCCCAACTACAAATATTTGTTTACAGTTACAATGCATTTATCAGACCTTATACCCTGGACATGATGGATCGATAAAGGGTTGGACATCCAGCCCAGTGTAGGCCAATCTCTTCCTGGAATTTTTCAAATTGGAAATAGGAGATAGAAGTTTACAGCCATGGAAGCTTAGACAGCCATGTTTTTCACTATGTTGAGAAAGCTGGTTTGCGTGGAAAGAATGAAGCCAGCAAACAGAGAAGCAGAGTTGGGAAAAAGAGAGAATCTTGGTGGCATTGGAGTCCCTGGTCCCAACTGTTCCTAAGACTGTGTCCATTGGGAAAATTATCCTTCAATAAGGGTTCGTAAGAGTTTTTTCTCTCAAATTCAGCTCTTTTATAAAGTGATGATAGGCATTGCATTTCAGAACCTTTAGCTCTTTAACAAAGTGTGGCAACATTTTTGACTTTTATTAGAGAGTTCTTAATAGTTTATTGTGCAAATGAGGCCAATTAGCCAATCTTGAAAACAGGCATATGGATCCATGTATACCATTTGGGTCATGCAAAAAGTTCAGAGTATACTATGTGGAGTGCATTAGGCGAAGATCTGAGAGAGTTGAGATTGATGAAGTGGGAAAATGGGAGGTTGGTGCAAGTGAGCTATATGTAACTGATATCCACCTATTTTGTTAAGGTCAGTGTAGAACCTGTTTTTTAGTAGGTATGTCTTTTTTTTTCTACAGCATCTTAAAAACTATACATAAAATTCTAAGCAGTATAATTCTTACATTTGTGAGCATTTACATTAACAAAGCCTTTTATGCACATTCTTGCCTTTATTTGTCACAAAACCCTGTGAGATAGGGAGGTCCTATCACTCCAAACGCTTGTAGTAATGAGGACAGAGGTGCTTGAAAAAATTAGTGGTTGAGGAGACAGAGTGCCCTTGGAGGTTTTATTGGATAGTACTTCTTGAAGATGTTTATATAAAGGACCTAGCAAATTTTCAACCTAAGTGGATGTTTTTGTTCTTGGTATTTTTTCCCACCTCTTAACACTTGCCTGCTCTAAATGTCTAAATTCTCCAGGGTTACTGAGCAATCCTCTGCTTTTTAGGCATCAGGTGTTGCTCATGTAATATCTATAAATTTAGTTTTTAAGTTTTCTAAAGCTAATGCTTAAGGCCTTCTTCAGAACATTTTACAATGGTTTATTGCTTTTTAAAAATAATTGTGTATCAACCAGGATTGTCTTAGGACTCTTATAAATTTTATATATTAAAAGAGACAATGTTTTCTAATTTGTTAAACTCCAAAAAATGTAGGTATATTTTATGATTTCCCCATTTTCTCCTTCTCCTGGCTTTCTTTTTGTATAATGTACAGCTGTCCCACTGTTAGCAAGGAGGGTTTGAGTGCAATTGGCTTCAGCGTAGGAATTCTGATTGGGTTAAGACAATAAGTCATGCCTATCTCCCCAGCTGAGATTGGTTCAGGGATGGACCTTTAACCCCGTTTGAGCCAATGAGAGGGTGAGTCACAGGTGAGAGAACTTCAGGAAGAGGCACTCTTTTCTCCAGAACAATGTGGTTCAGTGGGACCCTATGAGACATGAACCTGCTTAGATTATTTTGTTACCATAAGGAAATAACCTGGATGAACTGAAAATATCAGGTGAAACTAGCTGTCCTCAAGGACTAGATCCACGATGACATATTTTGGAACTAGAACTTCTGGATTTTTCTATTATGGGAGCCAATCCATTATTTTTGAGGTTTAAGCCACTTTGGCTGGGTTTCCTACCTTATACAATGTGTATTTAGCCCTCATAAAAGCATGTGCCAGTTCCCTTCTCTAATTTCTCTCTTTTCCCCACTCTTTTCCATGACCTGTCAGAACTGGAATCTGAAGGCCATGTTCATGGCTATCTCCAGGTTTTACCTGCTGTGCCTACTTAAGTAAATAAATATCCCATATTGACACTTGAATAAGTAAATATCCCATGTCGTATATTTGTGAAAGAGTGATGATGAAAGTAATATTTAGCCTACAGGTTGTTGGGAAAATCAAATGAGACAATGATCAAAAAAGTACCACACCAATATTAATTATCTTTCTGAACAGTGCTAATTTAATCTAGAAATTGTTGTCAAGCCCATTTCCCCTAATTTCTTTCCAGAGAAAAATTTACAATGATCTAGTAATAGACCTATAACCAGGAAGAAGCAAGAAGGATTATGTGCAAATAGGTCATAGGTAGAATAATAAAACTCTAGTGTCATAATTATTTTATGTACGGTCTGATTTAATGCATTGTGGAATATTCCACTGAATGAAATCATCTTGCAGGCTGTAAGCAGTAGACTAAGATATTAAGAACTAGAATTTGTACACTGTGATTGATTATATTACAATAATTTAGTTCAAAGTAGACATCATTATATCTCATCTAGAATTTCCTTCTAATGTGAGAAAATGTTTCTGCATGGTAAATTTGCTCCATTTTGCAGCAGCTGTTTCTGAGCCAGAGACCCTTGCAACTACCTGGGGCTGGAATGCTGGGAGTTCTGGAAGCTGGGCAGCACCCCTTTGACTCCAATATATAGTGGGCATGTGCCCTAGGCTTTCCCCTCCAGCCTAACTGTTGTCTACCCCAGGCCTACCATTTTCAGGAAATGCTATACAGTCGCATAAACAAGTTCAAAACCAGCCGCATTTTTCTGGTCTGACCGAATAGGGCTGTTTAACATGGAAAAGACATTTACTGGTGGCTTCCTTTGTAGTTAAATTCATTCCGATTGCCCCATCTTGTGGAAGAAAGAAAAATAGCCAGATTATTCTCGCCTTTGGGTATATACCCTAGAAGAAAAAAATCAACCCATTTATCTCTCTTTATCTTTGTCTATAAGCTCTTTTCTGTCACATGATACATCCCAAATACACGATTCTGAAGAAAGGCCTGTATTCCTCACATATTTGCAACCTGATCCCCTTTCTTTACTGATAGGAGACCAGTATGTGACGGGTGCATTCAGAAGTGCTAGACAGAAATTCACTGCTGCAGGGGAGAACTCAAGCTCTGCCACCAGAATGTAGGCCCAAGTCACAATCCATTTGTGCAGGTCAATCTCTCAACCTGCTGAGTTATTCTCAGTATCCTGGAACAACAGTGATCACTCTATTTCCAGGTATTTGAGATACTCCCCTCTTCTTAAGCCAGCCTACCTTGTATTCGCTCACTGGTACATGGATGTCTATTCAGAGGAAGAGTAGATGGACTCAATTCACGTATTTGTTCATTCACCAATTTACTTATTTATCCATTCATTCACTCTTTTAACATTTATTTTTTTACTTAACATTTATATATTGAGAATCCTCCATATGCTGTGTACCATGCTAGGTACCAGGGAAACATTAATGGGCAAAACAGCTACATAATCTACCTTTATGGAATTGGCACTTTTATTGGAGCTGGGTACACAGATATTAATTAAAGAATCAGACACATATATAATTGAAAATTGTGACAAGTCTATGGGGGGGGGGGCATTAAAGGGTACTTTGAGACCATAAAAGAAAGACCTGATGTATGGAGCCTGACCTTTCAGGATAAAGGGACATTTGAGCTGAGATCTGAAGAGTAGACACTAAAGGAGAGACAGGGGCATGTGGCAAGAGCATTACAAGCAGAGCCTGTGAGCTCGGAAGAATGCAGTGGCTGCAGCGGAGAAAAAGGAGAAAGAGTGTCTCCCAAGAAAGCTATAGAAGCAGTCAGGAACAAGATTATGTTGGGCTTTGAGGACATATTAGGAGTTTGGCCATCTGACCACATGGGTTGCAAATAGAAAGCACTGTTCTTTCATCAAACAAGGCCGATTTAGTCTGAACTTTCTTTGCTCTGGCTCACAGCAGTTGTGACAAAGGAGCCAAACCAGTGCTTTCTGGGTGTCCCTATCTCCTTCTAGGCCAGCAAAACATGATAGGTTCCACTATTTATGCTGTGCCCATCCATTGCAACCTTTGAATCCCAACTACATCTTTATAAGTTGCTGTGTAATTTCTCAAATTACAGTTTCTTTGTGGGAGACCTCTACGATTTACCTAGCACCTAAGGGTGTTTGTTTGTGGGTACAAATGACTGTTGATTCTGTCTCTAAGCAACAAAGAACAGCTTGCCTCTGCAAGCAGTCAGCCTGAAAGTTGCACAACACTGACATCTGCTGCTTGTATGCAGTTTGAGATAGTACCAGGTCAGAAAGAGTAAATGTAGTAAAACTAAATGTTTGAAAATGTTGGGCAAACATACACACACACACACACACACAGACACAAACACACATACACACACAGGTGCGTGCACACAGCTCCTCTACAGGCTTTGCTCTTGTACTTCTGATTTTTCAATAATATACAAGAATAGAAGGCTAATTTCAACATGATGTTTTCTTACTGTCAATATTTGCCAATTGGACAAGGTGTTCACATGATGGAAGATGAAGTTTCTGCTTGGCTTTAGAGGAAAAACAATTGACAAAAACCTAGGTCAGTGTTTTCACTTAGCAAATATTAATACAAGGCATAGATATAAATGAAAAAAGGTATCAACTTTCATCATAAAAGCAGCTTAATAATAGTGATTTTGTGGATGATATATAATACTTGCACAGTAATTTACCATTTCTAAAGCATTTTAAGCTGTCTTTTCACATTTCCTCAGTCATTCAACCATTTATTCACTGTATAATGAGTGCCTACTTTATGTGAGTCATTAGTCTAGGCTGCAAGGATTCTCTTGGTCCTGGCAGGGTAATTAAGGAAGAGTACAGCATAACACTTAACCGAGTATGCATTGGATTCAGACTTTGCTGCTCTAAGTGTCCATGCCCTTGTGTGTTAAATGGCCAGTGATAATAACAATGCCTATTGCATCGAAATGTTGTGAAGATTAAGTGAAGATAATACATGTAGAACATTCACTACAATGCCTAGTACACCACAAGGTACTTATGGAACCATGACTTTAGGTATCCCAATTTCTAATGTAGGAAACAAAAGATTTTCAGCTTGACAATGTTTCATGATGACAAAGTAAAAAATGGGTATGCAGTTCATGAGCTTATGACTGGGATGTCATAAGGGTTAATGGAAAGGGGTAGGTTGAAAAGGCTAGAAAGGAGGGCTGGTCCTATTCTCAAGGAAATCTGGTGTCTAAGAAGTTTTGGCTTCATCGTGTAGGGAGATTTTAAGGGAATGCTGTTCTCAGAGAAGTGCTTTAGGAATATAGGTTATTGGGGTTAAATGACAGGAAGGAACAGAGACAGAAAGCAGAACCATCAGTTAGGAAGTTCTTATACAGGCCCTGGTCTGAATTAATTAGGCCTTGAGACAGACCAGAGATGATGGTGGGAGGCAGAGTAGTAGGTTGATGAGGATATTACAGAGAAAGAATCTAGATGAGATGTTGGCTGTTGAGTGTTTGTTGGCTGTTTCATGGGATGGCTACATTGTTGCCTTTGAGATCTCATTCCTTGGAAACACAGAAGAAAATAAATTTTTTTCCCCTTTTTCTGCTTTGCTGTTTATATTGTGTGGAGATCAAATTCTATCCCAGAAAATTCAGTGTGTCCCAGCAACTCGTTTATACAGTAAACAATCAGTCTGTGTTCCCTTGGCAGGAAACTGCCAGTGGCCATCAGAACAATCACACATTCTTCCATCTGAGAAAGGCAGCTAGGACAAACTTTGAAAATCTAATATGATTGGTCATATGTCTGGATCCTCTGGGTTTAGACTTCTGAAGTAAAAAATCTCTAAAAGGTGTTTCTAGAAAGTGAAGAGAATTAGATCTTTAAATGTAGTGAAAGTGAAGAGAAAGCAAAGTAAGAAATGGAAACTATTAACCAGCACATGTAATAAATATATGCAAAACTGTCTAATCTATAGCAAAGACATGTTCTTTTTTATTATGGAAACATTTGTCAATATTTATTATATTACCATAAAGAAAAGATTAAGAAATCCTATAGCATACAAACCTTAGAGCAACTCAAACCCAAGGTTACAAATCATTTACAAAAGTATGTAGCCTCATCGTGGATATTTTGGTTATTAAACAAGAAAGATATAAAAAATTGAAATAAATTAAATATTTAACTTATGAAACTAAAGATAACACCAAAACAGTCCAAGTAAAATTATTAGATAACTAATGATAATAGCAGCTGAATATAATAAATTAGAAAACAAAATGCAATTAATAACCAAAAACCTCCTCAGAGCATTAAAATTACCCCCTCTTCCTTGAAAGTCTTTAAAAGAAGAGATGAGAAGAAAAAGAATTACAACTTTTAAAATAAAACAGAAGCTGGAAATATAAATGTTAAGAGATTAGATAAGCTAGAAGAAATATTTTGTGCAACATTATGCCAATACAGTTAAAAATATAGATCAAAATACTAACTTCCTAAGGAGATAAATTGTTAAAGTTGGCTCAACAAAGATAAATCAAGGAAGCATCCATACTATTTCAATAACCAGAAAATATATGTAAGTATTTGTCAAAGATCTACTATTTAAAAAGATACCAGGATTATGAATAACTGTATGTAACTTTGATAACCTAGAGAAAATGAACCAACTTTGCGAATGATGTAACCAAAACTCACACAAGGACAAATAGATTATCTAAATAGGCCCATATCTATAACCAAATTGAATCAATAATTAATAACCTTCCAAAACAGATAGCACCAGACCTGCATATTTTCACTAGTGAATTCAAACAGTTAAGGAAGAAATGCTACTACGTTTTTACAGTTTCTTCCAGAAAATAGAAGGAATATTTCCTAACTCATTCTATGACACCAGCATTAACGTAATACCAAAACTAGACAAAAACATTATGAAAAGAGGAAACTAAAGACCAATATCTCTCATAAACATCAATGCAAAAATCTTCAACAAGATATTAGCCAATCATATTTAACAATATAAAGAATTATACACATAGCCAAGTGGGATTTATTCTAGGTATAAACGTCTAGCTCAACATTCAAAAGTCAATGAACATAATCTATCACATCAATAGGCTAAAGAAGAAAAATTATATAATCAGTTATATCAAATAAGTAGTAGCAGAAAAAAAATCATTTAACAAAATCCAACACTCATTCATCATGAAAACTCACAGTAAACTAGGAATAAAGGGGAACTTCCTCAACTTCATAAAGAGTTCTACAAAAAAAAAAAAAAATGGCTAACATCATAATGGTGAGAAAATAGATGGTATCCTTCTAAGATCAGGAACAAGGTAATAATGTCTGCTTTCACCACTCTTACTCAGCATCATATTGGAACCCCTAGCTAATGCAATAAGACAAGAAAAGGAGATAAAATATATAAAGGTTTGGAGAAAGAAATAAAGCCTTCTTTGTTCACAGATGACATGATTGTCTATGTAGAACATTTCAAAGAATAAATAAATAAGTAAACAAATAAATAAATAACTCCTGGAGCTATTAAGCAATTATAGAAATGTTGCAGGATACAAGGCTACTATACAAAAGTCAACTGATTTCCTATATACCAGCAAGGAGCAGTTGGGATTTGAATTAAAAACACAATACCATTTACATTAGCTCTATAAAAGAAAATGAAACACTTAGGTATAAATCTAATAAAATATATACAAGATCTATATGAAGAAAATGACAAAACTTTGATGAAAAAAATTAATGAATATTTAAATAAATGAACATATATTGCATGTACATGAATAGGAAGACTTGACATCATCAAGATGTCAGTCCTTCCCAAATTAATCAATATATTCAATACAGTACTAACCAAAGTACCAGCAAGTCATTTTATGGTTGTCAACAAGCAGATTATACAAAAAGACCCAGAATAGCCAAAAAAATATTGAAGAAGAACAAAATTTGAGGTCTGACACTACCCAACTTCAAGATATACTATAAAGCTAGAGTAGTCAAGACACTGTGGTATTGGTGAAAACAGAGACAAATACGCTGGTATAACAAAATGGAGTACCCAGAAATAGATCTACACAAAGGTAGTCAACTGATCTTTGACAAAAGAGCAAAGGCAATTCAATGAAAAAATAACAGTCTTTTCAACAAATGATGTTGGAACAACTGAACGTCACATGCAAAAAAATGAATCTAGATACAGATCCTACAGTTTTTGCAGAAATTAGTTTCAAATAAATTATAGACCTAAATGTGAACTACAGTACTATAAAACTCCTAGAAGACAACAAAAAATCTAGGTGACCTTGGGTTTGGCATTGATTTCTTAGTGATCCATAAAACAACATTGTGATCCATCAATTGTGATCCATCAGAAAAATTAGTAAGTTGGACTTACTTCATTAAAATTAAAAATTGCTCTACAAACACACTGTCAAGTGAATGAAAAGACAAACTATAGAATGGGAGGAAATAGTTGCAAAAAACCTATCTAATAAAGGACTGGTATCCAAAATATAAAGAACTCTTAAGATGCAACAATAAGAAAACAGCCAAATTTAAAAATGAGAAAAAGACCTGAACAGATATCTCACCAAAAAAGATATGCAGGTAGCAAATGAGCATACAAACAGATTCTTACCATTATAGTTTACTATGGACCTGCAAATTAAAACAATAGTGAGATACCACTACTCATCTATAAATTAGAATGGCTAGAATCTAAAACAGTGACAAATGATAAGGAGGATGTGGAGCAACAAAAGCTCTCATTCATTCCTGGTGGGAATGTAAAATGCTGCAGCCACTTTAGAAAACAGTTTGGCAGTTGTTTCAAAACCCAACATGTTCTTACAGTACAATCAGCAACTGCTGTTTTTGATATTTAGCCAAATGAATAGATAATTGCTGTCCACACAAAAACCTGTACATTAGTGTCTATATAGCTTTATTTGTAACTGTCAAAACACAGAAATGATCAATATGTCCTTCAATGAAAGAATGAATAAACAAATGAAGGCAAGCCCATACAATGCAATATTACTTTGCAATAAAACGAAATAAGCTACCAAGCTACAAAAAAATGTGCAGGAACATTAATGCATATTGTTAAGTGAAATAAGCCAATCTGAAAAAGCTATGTACTGTATGATTACAACTATGTGAAAACCTGGAAAAGGCACAACTATGAGGACAGTCAAAAGATCAGCATTTGCCAGGGCCTTGTGCAGAGGGAGGGGAGGGGAGAATGAAAAGGTGGAGCCCTGAATTTTTAGGGCAATGAAACTATTCTGTATGATACTATAATGGTGGGTACATATCATTAATACATTTGACAAAACCAGTAGAATGTACAGCACCAAGAATGAATCCTAATATGAACTACAAACTTTAGTTAATGATAATATATCAATATTGGCTCATGAGTTGAAACAAATATACCACAGTAATGCAAGATGTTAATAATAGGGAAAATTGCATAGTGGAGTGAAGTGGGGAGTGAAGGGGCCTATGGGAACTCAATGTACTTTCTCCTCAATTTTTCCCTAAACCTAAAATTGCCCTAAAATGAAGTCTAATAATTTTAATATGTATAAATTATATGTTGTAAAAAATATATATATATATATAATTAATGAATAAAAATTTAAAAATGATACCATGGCTGAATGGTTTTATAGGGCACTCTTTTTGAATGTTTAAGGGCAGCTAACACCTAAATTATCCAGATAATGCAAGAATATTTTCAAGAAGCCAAATCTTCCAAATTCCTTTGAAAAAAATATCAAAACCAAATAGAAGTTACATCCTAAAAGAAAGCCATAACCTAACCTTACTTAAAAATGAAAATGCAAACATCTAATACAACTTTAGCAAAGAAAATACAGCCATGTATTAAAAGAAAAAATATATATGTTTAACATTTTATTCTAAAATTTTTAGAAAGGGCCAATATTTAGAAATTTATTAAGGGGAATTCCACGTCAAATATTTTCAGAAAATATACTCTTGGCAATTCGCCATGCACATTAACATACCAACAATTTTGCAGTCCTATAGTAAAGCAACTTGGTTTTGGTTTAAACCAGTTTCCCCAAACATACTTGACAAGGGAACACACTGTTACTTTTAGGTATTATCTACTAACATCCCATAAAATACACGGCTCAATGCAGACATTCTTCTCTCCTTCAAGTTACATAAGGGGCTGTAGCAGCCTGACTCATGGTCCCAAGATGCCCGTGTCCTAATCCCTGCAACCTGTGAATATGTTATCTTACATGGCAAAGGGGAATTAAGGTTGTTAATCAGCTGACTTCAGATAAGGCAATTGTCCTGAATTAACTAGAAGGGCTCAATGTCATCACAAGGGCTTAAAAGTGGAAAAGGGAGGCAGAAGAGAGAATCAGAGAATGGGATATGGAAATAGAAACAGGTCGGAATGATGTGAGAATAACTTGACCTGCCCTTGCTGGCAATGCAGATGGAAGAAGGGGCCATGAACCAAGGAACGTGAGCAGACTCTAGAAGATGAAAAGGACAAGAAAGGGATTTCTTGAGAGCCCTTTAGAGCCCCTTCTAAAGACTCCAGGAAGAAATGCATCCCTGCTGACACCTTGATTTCAGCCTGTTGAGATCTATGTTGGACTTCAGAAGTGTAAGATAATAGATTGGTGTTGCTTTAGCCACTGAGGTTGGAGTATTTGTTACAGCAGAAACAGGAAACTAACACACAGACTCTCTGCTTTAATACTTCCTTTAAAAACCCCTTGCTTATTTTTGGTCTTCTACAATTACCTGTGAAATAAACATACTGGAGGGAAAGTGAGTTGAATTAGTACCAAGTCAACATTTTATAATATTTTTACAGTATAATTGTCATGTTCATTATTGTGGCTGTGGTGTAGTAGGAAGAAAACAATATTTGCAGTTTTAATGTTTGTGTAATCTTGAGAACACATTTTTTTTCAGGTTCTGTTTACTCTTTTATGCTATCTCATGGAGTTATTGTGAGAACTCAGAGTCACTATTCTACAGTACTCGAAAGCAGGGCTTTAGGGTGACCTGCAGGGTTTGAAACCTGGCTGTGGTCCTTGCTGGCTGTGTCATTTTGGGGAATTTCTCTCCTGCTTACCCTGCCTATCTTTCCCCACTCCATTTCTTATTTCCTTTCCTTTTTCATGCAAATTTTGCCAGGGAATACACTCACATGTGTTAAAACCCAGTAATTTATTAAAAAATTTCAAACAGTGACACGTCTTTGTCTTAACTCTGTCATATATCTGCCTAGTTCCCCCTGCCACCCCCTCCCTGTGACATGCACCAATAGGTACCCACTGTTCTTAGTTTCTTACGTATATTCCAGACTTATGAAATTGAAGACAAAACATAGAAATTCATATTTTACACAAAAGGTGGCATTTTATATACATCATATTGCACTTTTCTTTTTTTGCTTAAAAATTTATCCTGAAGACCATTCTCTATGTACACAAAGAAGGCTCCTTTATTGTTTTTATTTTTTCCAGTTGTGAGATATATCTATTGGATATGTTATAATTTATTTAACCTATTTATGAACACAATATTGTTTCCAGTCTCTTCTGTTACAGTGTGGAGGTTAATGGCCTTATACATAAGTAATTTTACATATTTGCAAGTATCAGTAGGAAAATATCCCAGAAGTGGGATTGTTGAATTAAAGAGTTTATACAGCTGTAATTGGCAGATTTGAGTAAGTTTCTCACCTTCTCTTAGCTGCAGTTTCCTCATTTATAATTTAGAGATAATGATAAACATACTTCATGAAGTGCTGTTGAGGATCTAATGATGTATCATGTAAAGCACTTAGCATTAAACAAATTTTAACTTCTATTAATATCACTATTAGATTACATCATGTTATAAATTGCAAAGTGCTAAGCATAGCACTTTAAAGATAGAATATTAATGTTATCAAATTCTGTAAGTGCTAACTTGGGGATAGCACATGCAATAATATTTTAATAACTCACCTAATAAGCAGGTAGGAGTTCTTTGCAGTTAGCATATTTGTATGTTAGTTTTGCAACTAATTTGTTTAAAATGTTCTTTTCCTTTAAAATATGTTAAACACTTTCCCAATTATCCAAATTATGACAAATTCAGTAACAGTTAACTGCTCCAATAGCAAGTTACCCTTCTCTATTAAAATAACTTAAGCTGCATTTTAGCTAAAACATCCCAAGTTGAAAGTTGTCCAAAGGTGTTATAAGAAAGAATGTAACCCAATATGTTATTGGATGATTTTTATAAACATTAGAGGGGTTGGAAGACATGTACCCTATTCTAAAAAAAATAAATAGACCAACTGGAAAAAAATCTCAACTCAAATAATTTAACTCTCTTATTATTAAGATTTCCATGAAATAATTGAAAAGTTGTTAGAATTCATATGAGCTGTACACCTTATACATTTCAACATATTTATTATGTAGGAGATGTCTATTATATATTCATTATTTTATATGTGCTCAAAGATTAATATTTGCCCTTTGGTATCCATATGCAGGATAATTTCATGGGCCACAAGTTAGATAAAATCATACAAACAAAATAATAAATGTCTAGCTGTAATTAGCACCTTACAAAACTTTCAATTTAGAGATTTAATTTGAATGTCATAAAAAGAAACTATGGCATTTTGAAATATACTAGGTTAGGATTTAAGAGGCCTCTTTGATTTCAGCTCTGATTCCAAAGAAAGGAAATAAACAGTATTGGTAGGATATGAAGGCATCTTTTGGAGCTCAAGGGCAAGAATTACAGTTGGTTTTCACGAGGGTCTGTAAACAGTTTAGTTCATAGCTCCATTCTGCAGATTTGATGGGTCCTGCTCTCTGCTTCCTTGACCAGCTTTTTTTCGATCTAATGGGTTTTAACTGGACTGTACTTTGATATAATTGCTACTCCAAAAGGGTAGCTTCCTAGATACCTTGAGCTTCTAAAATTTCCAGGAAAAAAACTTTTAAAAATTCAGGACAAAACAGAATTGTATAGTGAAAAGAATATTGGACCAGAGAGTAGTCAGTAATCCAGGATTCCAGCCTATCTCAACCATGATCTTGCTATGTGAGTAGGAAAAAACCAGTAAGTACTCTAAGTCTTCTTTGTTCTGCTCATTTGCAGGAGCATTTATTCCCCAAATCTATCTCAAATATGCCTGCGCTCTCTTTTCCAAGTACTGGAACCTTAGATTTGTCTATTGCAATTGCAGCTCATTTCCTCCCTCTAGCCTGAGCTCACTGCTGGAACATATAGTCAATACAGGGGAGAATAAAAATTCAAGCATGTATGCATTTTTTAATCCAAATAATAAGCTTTATGGTGATACCTTGGATAGAAATGTGTAATATAGCAGAAGGAAGACGGTAGGTGGTGAGCTGGAACATTCACTTTTACACATATTGAAGTCAAATTTCTTATGTAAAACCTAGTTGACTTGTCTAAGACTCAGCAAGGAGGTCTTGGCTACAGCTATAGATTTGGAAATCAGCGGAATGTAGGTGGTGGTAAATCCACAGGAGAGAATGAAATACGCAGGGAGAGTATATACTGAGAGGAGAAAATTCAAGCAAATGATTTCATAAGTGTGATATACATCCCATCCCCTTCCCCCCCATAGTGCCCCCCCCCCAAAAAAAAAGCCTCAATCAAACAAACAAAAACAGAGCCTGGCACAGTTGTTTCCATGCAGTTGGTTTATTTTGGGAAGTGTTCTCACAGAACAAGAGTGGGGCATTGTTGGAGTGGAAGGAAAGGAGGAAAAGCTAAGTAAAGGTGATTATCAAGCTGTTCACTATTGTGAAGAACTGGAGTGGATCCCTTAGAGATTCACAGAGGATCCATGAGGAATGCACCTCAGAGGGGAGGTTTATCTTCCCACCAGCTTCTGTCCCTCACTGGATAAGAGTGGCCTTGTGGGGTGTCAACTCCCTCATACTTTCAGGTTTTCTAAAGTCAGAATGACTCTGAAAGTTTCCTGCAGGCATCCTATACAATGATGGCAGAGAGCCCTGGACTTCTCTTTTGTTTGTCCATTCATTCATTTCATTGTTTTTCGTTGAATATACACTTATTTTAAATGTGTGCCAGGCACTAGGAAGTGGTTAAAAGTTAGAGCTCTTTCTTTGATATCCAATAAGGATGGGTCAACACAGGCATGGAGAAATCAAGAGGAGGTGGAAGAAGCAGAGAGCTTCACATCTGGTGGCCATTAACCCAACTTTTATAGCCACACATACCCTAAATCTCCTTTCCATTTTACCATCCACTCTTAATTACTTTCAGTTATTCCTGTTGAGGTCGGGGGAGGGGGTTGGAAGGGTGAATTTTAAAAGGCGTTTGGCTATTACCATCTGTTTTCTTGGAGTGATTAACGAGTCTCTTCCATCTTTGTTATAGTCTGCCTCTGTGTTCCCTGGACACCTCCATTCCAGTGCAAGATTCTCATGGTTGAATTCACGTAAGTAAAATAAATATTTGGTGCAACTTAACTGGAGTAATTATTTATTGGCCTTTTGCTATGTCTCAGGCTATTGTTACTCTTGTTGTAAGTGCCTTAGTTGGAACATTTCATTTACTTTTTTCAATAAACCCATGAAGAAGGTCAATTTGCTGAACCTGCCTGCAGCCTCTGTAAGGACATACAAGATAAACCTCATGCTCAACCCTTCACCATGAAAGATTCGGTGAAGGTCCAGGTTATCTGTCCCAGTAATTGAACTAGGATAATTAAAGGCAATTGTCATAGAAGGAGAGCCTGGGCAGCAGAGCCTCTAGATTCAGGTCAGTGGCTGGTGGCCAGATCAGGCCATTTTTAAGAAGTAGCTGGTGGGTGAGAGATAGAGACCAAGAAGCAGAAATGGGAGAGGCCACCCTGAAAGATGGAGGGAGATTCTTCTATTACTGAGAATTATCTATTACTGAGAATTTTCATGTCTATAAAACCTGCCCCTATGGCTTTTGTGCTCCAAATGGTTCTGTTACATACATTCCATCTTTCATTTGAGCTAGCTTGAGAGACTTTCTGTTCTTTCCAGCCTTGATTAGAACCCAAGCCTGTATTACTGGAACTCCAGCAGCGTTCATAAATGTTTAATCTATATTGTCAGGAGAGAGATAGCTTTGTCTAATGGGAATGGCTAATAGTTAGAGATCAGGTGATGTGTTTTAGTTACAGTACTACAATTTACTTACCTTGTGTCCTTGGGCAAAAACACCCTTTTGGATCTCTGTTTCCTGATCTATAAAGTGGGGATAATATTGCTTACCATATCTCTTTTACACAAGGAAGATATATAAAAATAATACAAATTGAAGTGACTTAAAAGTTTACAAAGCAATGTATAAATGCAAATCATCATTATTATATTTGGCCAAAATAAAAATATATTCATCATACAGCCTTTTACACTAATAACATTTCTAAGAGCTGATCTAGCACTTGAGTTTCAGCAAAAGTTCTCAGAAGTGCTCTGACTGGCATGGGACCAAGAGGCCATATGCAGGTTTGTAAATTTTTGCAACCTTATGCCTTGTCTCTCCAGCTAGATGTTAAGGTCACACTATAATACGTATGTGTATTTGTTTCTTTCTCAGAATCAAGCACAATGTAGATGCTTATAAATATGTGTTGATAGACTATTTGGATAAAAAGAAAGATGGGTAGGTGTTGTTGTAGGAAACTTTACTATCTGTGGAAATTCAAGGTAAATTTAATTTCTCTGGTTATTATTCTTATTCTAAGGAAACAATAGAAAAAATAGTCTGAGTAGGCATACCTGCCATATGCATGCATATGTATTTCATACATGCTTTTTCACTGGAGCAATGCAAATAAAATCAGTGTTACTAATCCTTCCAGCTGGGTGAGAGTTTATTTTAAAGTCTGATATGTTCACTGGTCTGAATATTTTTAGGATATCCCACACAAGCCTGCTCAGCAGAAAAAATTTTCAAGGGCCTTCTTGGACAGAAGGTGTTCACTTTATTAAGATTTCAATATTTGGAAAGTTATAAATTTAGTGTTATATGAGTCAAACAAACAGAAATCTTAATACAAAAGTGCTCCAAATCTTCATCTGTCCCTTAATGAAAATGAGTAAATTGTGCAGGCATGAGCTTTCTGTTGCTAGAGATGTTTGAGCTGTGGCTGAATAATCATCTAGCAGAGCTAGTTAATGCTTAGGGGAGGAGCAGAAGATGGTCTTGTTTCCTATTGAAGGTCATGACCAACTTACATTCTGGAATCAGATTGCATTTACTAGAGATTGCATTTATACCTGTTGGAAATAATGCTGAGCCTGGAAGGAGTCTATTATCTAGAACACAGTCAGCAAACTATGGCTGTGGGTCCCATCTGGCCTCTCGCCTGATTTTGCAAATGAAGTTTTATTAGAATGCATCCATGCCCATTCATTTAGTTATTGTCTAGGGTTGCTTTTGCCCTACAGCAACAGAGTTGATTAGTTATGACAGAGACTATTTGATCTGCAAAGCCTAAAATATTTACTATCTGACCCTTTATAGAAAAAGTTTGCCAATTTTTATAAGAAGTAGATGGCAAAGTTTACTGCATACTTCTCAGAAAGTGCATCTTTACTTACTGGGGTTATAAGGTGTATTTGAACTTCTGTATATATTTATTTTTATTACATTTATTTTTAGTTTTAGCCAACTCTATGCACTAATTTCTTCATCTCTAGGGTAGTGATATTACGACACTTGATCTTAGCCAAAAAGCACAGAAGCAGTGATAGAGTGGTGATATTATTAATACTCACTTCACTGAGTGGTTGTGAAGATTAAAAGTGAATATTTTGCATAGCGTGAACCTGACCACTACACTGTACTGTGCTGGAACAACATAGAGGGACATGGGGGTGGATGAGGGTCAGGGATGTCAAGGAAGTTTTGTTGTGGAGGGTGTGACTAGAATTGTATTTTTGAAGAGACGGTGAGGACTCAGCTGGTAGTGGAGATACTGTTATTGCAGTTACAGGGAGGCTGGCTAAGCTGACCTCTAATCTTCCCAGCAAGGAAGTACTCACCCCCTTACCTAACACTTCTGCCGTGTTTTAAAAGGCCAGAGAGATTTTTCCCTGCTAATTAGTGACTTGACCCAGAGAAGTAAGTGCTTCTCTACTTTCAATCTGTGCTTTCTATACTAAGATAAACTAGTAATGATTTGCCAATAAGATGCAATTACAGTGCCTGCTGAGGTCAATATTCAATCAGGGGTTCCATTCTGAGTGCTGCTTTGATCAGTTGGTCAAAAATTTCCTTTCTTTAGATGCTTTGTAAACTATGATTGATTGAGAGGTTTAGGGGTTTACGATTGGAATGTGGTTTCATTTTTAATCCAACTTGTGAGCCACACTTCAAACTCTGGCCAAATGTGATAGTCTCCCTTGGGAAGCTCCTGCCCACCCTGAGACCAGAGTGGGTACTTCTTCTTATTTCTTCCACCATCTCCTGCCCTTCTTCCAATACAGGTCAGACTCTAAAGAATAGCAAATAAAGTAGACTATTCTGAAGGTTTTGTAGAAAACTCAGCAAGTCATGTTGATCACTCTCCAGCAAAAACAGCATTTTTTTTGTTTTTCAATTCTTTTCTAGTTTGTCATATGCTTGGTGACTTTTTTCTCCTTTCTGTCTTCCCCATACAGGCTTTTAGACTTTTCTCTATAAGTTAGAATGACTCAGATTCTCCCTCACTTTGGAAATCTTACTCTGAATAACAAAGTCCTTGTAGATAACTGAACAAGGCCATTGACTGTTCCTCAGACACACTTTTTGGGACCACAAGACCAGATCACCACACCAGATCTGCTGATTTATAGGAATATAGCAAAATTTGAATGAGAATAAATCTAAGTTTTTTGGTACTTTATCCCAGAAACCCAAAATGATGGTACTTCATTGCATCTTGGTGTTCTACTGGGTCATAATTAAAGTAGAATGCCTGAGGTTTTGTGGGCTCCTTTTTCTCTCTCTCCCTCCCCCGATCTCCCTAACTCATCTGAAAGTCTAATTTTAGTTCAAGGATAGAATTTCATCTTTGTTTTCATATGGATTCACATTTACTTAGGATTTATAATCAGAGGCTTCAAGTAGCTGGTGGTAGCCCTTCTGTGTAGCTAAGATTTTATTACTTTATGTATAAAATTTAAATCTTTAATCCTCCTGGGTTTTATTTTGGTAATGTGGCAACATATCTTAAATTTAAGATATATCCATAGCTTTTGTCGCAGAAATCTCTCTTATAGGAATCTATCCTAATGAAACAACAGCTGGACTTTAATAAACAAGGATGTTTATAACATTATTTGTCAAAGCAAGTACAAAAAAAAACACACACATGGATGTACATTAATGAGGGAGATACTGAATAAAGTCTGGTATAATCCTCTTATGGAACATTAAATGTTTCCTAAAATGGATAAGCCTCTCTCTATTGACCTGGAGGACTGTTGATAATGCATTGTCATGTGAGAAAGGCATCAAATGGCAATAACAACTCCAAATCCCTTATATCAATTTTTTTTAATGTAAAAAGATGTGGCTGGGAGTGGTGGCTCACTCCTGTAATCCCAGCACTTTGGGATTTACTTGAGGTCAGGAGTTCGAGATGAGCCTGGCCATCATGGTGAAACCCCGTCTCCACTAAAAACACAAAAATTATCTGGGTGCAGTGGTAGGCGCCTGTAATCCCAGCTACTCGGGAGGCTGAGGCAGGAGAATTGCTTGAACCCAGGGGGCAGAAGTTGCAGTGAGCGGAGATCCCGCCACTGCAGTCCAGCCTGGGAGACAGAGTGAAACTCTGCCGCAATAAAACAAAACAAAAAACAAAAAGTTTAAGTAGAAAGACACCAGACTGATATATTATTTACTCTTGTTGGGGGTAGAAGTATGATTAACATTTTCTTTACATGGTTTTATATTATTTCACTGGTTTTTAGGATTGTGGTAGACACATGTCAATTTTGTAACTTGACAAAAGATTTCATCTGACAGAAAGATTTTTAAAAATAAAACAAGTAGACAAGTAAAACTGTTATTTCTCTATTTGAAAACTGTGGTGTCAGATATTTTGGGAGCTGCACACATGTACAGAGAACAGTCTGTTGTAGTGTTCTGCTCATAGTCAATTTGGGCGAGAGCTGGGACAATTCAGGAAAGGGAGAGGCTGTTAGGTCCAAATTGGAAGAGGAGAATCCTAGAGCTATTAGTCTTGGATTGTGGTGACTTTACCTTTATTTCTCCTGAGATAGATTCTCCCTTGCACCCATTTCCCTGGTGACTCACCTGTCACTTAACACACTGAGGGTTAAGATGGCTCAAACCCAACAGTTTCAGAGCAAATTTTAGCCTCTCTTCTTTCTGCTGCCTTCTGAATTTGAGTTATTGCTATACTTTTTAGAGATCAATAAAAGGACTGGACTTGGTGGGTCCATGACACAGGTTTGAGTTGAGTGTTCTGGTACCATCTATGTGACCTTGGATAAATAACTACTAATCTTAGATTTGTCAGCTATGGAGTGGACACAGAGATGCCTTTTTATCGGATCCCACCCAGGACAGTAGTAGGAGGTTTATGTAATGCATAGGGGTTGTAAAATTATTTTATAGGTTTTACAAATTTGGAATTTAACTACTAGTCTCAATTCTCTATGATGCTTTATCATAGAAATTATTGATTTGTATGATTACCTTCTTTTTGAAAAAAAAAGAAAAAGTTACTGCTTTCCTAGATGAGGGTCCCATTGGGAAATAATGTATGCTTTTTGGTCTTTCTGCCTCTGGTGTTTGTGTAACAGAAGGAAAAGTTCAGGATGGTTGCCGTCAGACAAAACTCTACAGACCTATAGAAGAAAATTTCAGGCCTCTTGCCTATTAGGTGAAGATTGAGTGTTCCCATGGTCTCCTCTATTACAGCAGTCAACAAGCCCATGATAAAAACAAAACCACTAACTCATCAGCTCCGACTTCATTTTTACGGTATCTGTTGTCCACTGGGTAACGACAAGAAAATAATCCCTTTCTGTAATATTTTCAGCTTTTACTTAGATGCGCAATCTGTTTTTTTGTTTCTTTGCCCCATCTTTGGTTAAGCATCCTAGCTTATACAATTGCTCCGTCCTTAGAGATAGAGGCATTGCCTTAATAACAGGAATATTCTACATACTAAAATAGCATCTTTGAAAGCACAAGTTCATTTTTAGAATTAATAATCAATGTTAATCTATTATCTTCAGGTAAATAATCACTTATACACATATTCTCTTATTTAATCCTCAAAACAGAGGCTCAGAGCGAGTACCTAACTTTCCCAAGGTCACATTGTTAGTGAGTGACAGAATTAGGGCCTCAGTCATTCTTTTTAGGTGAGCAACCTAAACTATGTTAACACAGAGTTAATGAAATGATCACTAACTGAATTAATAATTCTATCAACTAGACCCAAGGGACAACTAGCTTAACCAATATCTACCCCATGTAAGCCAAGAAGACTTCTTTTATCTGGGATTTCTCAGATAAACTAATAGGAATTCCAACTGCTAGTTGAACCTAGTCAATCATGGAACCCTGTTGAAGACCATTTCAGGGGAATAAGTTCTAAAGCACATGCTTTGGGAAAAGCTGCTCCAGCTAGAGTCAGACTCTTTACCAGCTACCCTCTTCCTCCCTCTCTCTTTCAACACTAGAGACCCTTGCTTAGCTCTTGTAACATGCAGCACTTAAATATAGCTTCTTGTTCTCTTTTGGGTAGACAAGTTATTAATTAATTTCAGTTGTAAAGAAATGAGGGTTGCCAACTGTCCATTGTGCTTGTGATCTGGTGTTCTTTTGTCAAAAAGCATTGAGTCCTATTGTTCTAACCCTTCCCATGTTCACATTGAATTTCTGATGACAAAGCATATTTATTGTCTTCCATCCAGATTTTAAGTTCTGTTTGTGGGGTTTTGGGCAGTTGCCATTCTGAGGAGGAGCAGAGGAGCATGGCTTTGCCAAAGGTATGCCTGAGCAAGGCAGCTAAAAATGACCAGACCCGTCTCCCCTTAGCCTTCTGTGTTTCATGTGGATTTTTCAGCAAACATGCAAATCATGGTTGTTGTATAAATTGTTCACTGCCTGGATATTAATTTTCTCCCCATAGAAAAAGTAGCTGGGAGATGAATCACTGAGTGGTTACCCAGCACAGAGAATGTTGTCTGCATTCATCTATCTTCCATTCAATCTCCCTTCAGAAAGACATCATGGGTGAGCCCCACTCTTCCGACTGCAAGTATCACCAGTGACAGCTTTGCAAGTGGCCTTAACAGCTTGTCAGGAAACTAATCAATGTAGCTTTTCACAGAGGAATCTACTTGATCAATATCACCAAAGAAGCCCAGACCTAACAAACAGATCACATAAGAGTTTTCATGATCAATAGAAGTTACACAGAAAGTAAATTATTGGGTATATTTCAATGAACGTATTATAAATGCTTCCTGATGATAGCTCTTTCTCTGGGAGCTACAGTAATATACCAAAAGTGATAGAAGAGACAGTGTGTGCCCTGTCAGACCGACCCCTAGGGACATGTTCTCAACATGAAACATACACACACAATTAGTTGAGAAGATGTAACTCTGGTTTTGAAGGAAAACTGGTGGCTGGTGTCTAAGAGGATTCCTGCAGGGACAGAAAATAATAGAACCAGATTCCTCTCTTCCTTCTCCCTTCCATGCTATCAATAGCTTCAAATTACTTCAAATTACTTCAAATTACTTACACCCAGTCAACTCCTCAAACCTTCCCTAGGTTAGGGAGAAGAGGAAGAGCCAAGATGGTGGAAATTACATTTCCACTGCCTGAGTGAGTCAGGGGCTTAATATCTGCATATTTTGGAGGATTTTATGGTCAGATCTCTTGAAGCTGTGCTGTCAGAGAGTCTTATCAAGCATGATATCAGTGGAATTCTCAGTAAACACCACTAAGGAGAGCTCCTTTTTGAAGGGAACTCTTGGTCTTCTAAGAACTAGGAATGTGTGGTATGCTTTCTTGCCATTTAATTGAAGAAGAATGAGACTGTCCCAGAACACAAACATAAATTTCCCCTGCACATGACGATGAAGCAGATAGTTTATCTTGTGACATCTGATCCAGCAGTTCAGTTCAATATGATTTGTCCGTACTCAGCATTCTTAAATTGAAAAAATATTTTTGAGCACCTATTTTGGGCCAGATGCTGTAGAAGATGCAATGGTGAGCAAAAAGAGACTGTCCTTGACCTTTTGGAGCTTAGAAGGTCCAAGAAGTACCCCTCAATGGAATCTCCTTGTAGGTTACATAGTCTAGGAAAAAACTATATGGCCCTAAGTGGTTCTGCACACCTCCTGGGAGGGAAGCAACATGGCATCACTGTAAGGGCATCTTTAGAACTCTCTTGACAATTATCTTCCCTGGGACAAGCCAGATCAAGCCGGCTCAGCTCTGGCAAATATTTTCTATGTATAGCCAAAAAGAAAACAATTAATTACCATGACCTACCACAGTTAAGCACTGTGCTATAGGATTTACCTGTATTATATCCCTTAGTCTCTTCAATATATCTAACTTTCCAGTGTCTCCCAATTCTGGGCACCATCTGCAAGAGTCCACTTGGAAAATACTCAAAGTAATGAACATTTCTTTTCTTCCTTTCATCTTAGAATAAGCAAACACAATTTTCCTAGTCTTGTTAACATTTCTTACTTTATTATCTCCTAGGTGTGATAAGAGCTAATCTGATGAACTAAGGCAATGTGACAATAGATAGTTATGACCCCATGATAAAAACTAATTATGCTTTTATACTCCATAGGAAATTAAGGCATGCATACCATTAATAATAATTCAAGAACATAAACAAGAATATCACAGATATTTGGAAATTTGGTATTAATTTATCAGTATATTTTTATGACCCCTGTTTAGACACGCTCCAAGTAAGATGAGAATTTATAACTTTCCTTTCTTCTTTAACTTTGAGAGAAAACTGGCAGTCAGCTGGAGAAAAAGTATGCACCATCATTTGTGAATGAGCACACAGCTCTTTCTGAATGATCATTTATGCTCTAGCATCCTCTGAGAGACATACATATATACTTCTGGGGGCAAAAATCTTTCCTCTGGCAATGAACAATCTGTAGTTATATCCTGGATAAGCCTAGTCAAACTCAAAGATTGGTTAGATGTCAGATAAGAGCTTGGAGGGCAACTTGGAATTTCTCAGGGATGTAAAATATCCTTTAGATCTCAAACAACAACAAAAAAAAAGTAAAAAAAAAAAATCCATTAATCTCTGTGCTTGTCATCAGAAAAGCAACCTTTTAAAGTTTACAATATTTTGATTTTTCAAATAGCAAATCAAGAAGAGAGGTCCTTGAAAATGCCAGTTTAAAAATTTGTTTTCCATTAACCTGAGGGTAGGCACCTGGGGAAGAGGGAGGTTTCTGCTGCTGAAATTTCTTTGAGCTTTTATGTCTATTGGCACTGGACAGCTAAATGCAGTTAAGGGTGAACACTGAGGTTGGCAATGAGAAAGTAATGCTCTTATGAGGTTTTAGTTCCCCACTGAAACATGCTTAAACATGTTTCAAGGTGTCAACAACATTTGAATATTTCTAGGACATTAAACCTACCTTGAAATATTGATAGGCCGAACTCTGTTCTGAAAGAAATCAAGCCTAAGTCTATTGATTGGCTGAATGGCCAGAATCAAGGCTATTGCTGAATCTCAAGCTGCACAGGGCTTGTAGCAACACATGCATAGGTTCTAATTCCAGCTTCATTCACCTCTTTCTGGGTATTTGATATTTAAATATTAACTTACCACGTCTGAACCAGTTTTCTTGTCTGGAAAATGAGAAGAATAATGGTGCTTGCCTCATAAGACTGTTGTGAGGATAAAATTGGCTTCTTTAAGTGGAGGAATGTCAGCAAAATGATGAAATATAAGTTTTCTCTGTTATCTTCGTATAGAAAGATTTTTGACAACCATTCATGAAAAAGAGCACATTTGTGGGAGTATAGGAGTCCAGTGGAGAAGTTTAGCACACTATTAAAGCAAAAAACTCCAAGAATAGATATATTAAAGAGCATAAGAAAAGCAGTTTTACTTTATCTGTATCACCTCTCCCAAGGCTGCACAGATCAGTGTTAAGAGACATCCCCTTGGCCTGCAGTTTTTCCCGGGGAGGAAAGTTAGAGTGCAGTGAGTAAGCATCTAGCTTCCTCAGCTCTGCAGGACATTGTGCCCAAAGACCCAATTATTTCTTGCCCCACCCAGAATACTGAGGGGATTGGCATGGCTGAGTGATTGAGAGAGGTTAGCAATAGGGAAGAGGGCAGGTTCTCAATGCAACCAGGGCTCAGAAGTCAACAAAGGGCAGTGGATCCCAGACTCCATCAGGGAGCTTGCTCACCAGTCTCTTGGAATGTCTAGCTGGCCAACCCTGCCAACTGACCCACAAAGACTCCCAATGCTCCATGTGTCTCACACATGCCTTCCCCCTGTGGCCAGCCCCCTGCATGCACTCCTGCAGATGGCAAGTGTGAGCTTTTTCAGTTATCTTGTGGACACATACAGGTAGCCAGATTGACTCTGCGGGATTTGGAGAATGCATACAAAATTGAGCATTTCAGGACATTTCTTTAGGAAAAACAAACAGGAGACTCTTAGACCCTGGCATGATCTTTTAGCATCAAGAGAAGGAATACAATCTTAAGAACTACCATCCAAAAGAGGAGAAGTGTGAAGCATGTGCATCCATAGAAAATATCGTAGAGAACCCAAGAATTCCTAGCCAGGTTGGCTGATGAAGTTGTTTCTCTTCTAAAACCTAGTCAATAGAGATTGGAGGAGATGACTGCTTCTTTAAATGAGAATACAGCAATACAAGACTTTAAGAAATACGAAAAAAAAGTGGCCAGGTGCAGTGGCTCACACCTGTAATCCCAGCACTTTGGGAGACTGATGTGGGTGGATCATCTGAGGTCAGGAGTTCAAGACCAGCCTGCCCAACATGGTGAAACCCCGTCTCTACTAAAAATACAAAAATTTTAGCTGGGTGTGGTGGTGGGCACCTGTAGTCCCAGCTACTCGGAGATGCTGAGGCAGGAGAATGGCGTGAACCTGGGAGGTGGAGCTTGCAGTGAGCCAAGATCACGCCACTGCACTCCAGCCTGGGTGACAGAGTGAGACTCTGTCTCAAAAAAAAAAAAAAAATTAGCTGGGCATGGTGGTGGGCACCTGTAATCCCAGCTACTTGGGAGACTGAGGCAGGAGAAGCTCTTGAACCCAGGAAGCGGAGGTTGTGGTGAGCCAAGATCATGACACTGCACTCCCGCCTGGGTGATAAGAGTGAGACTCCATAAAAAAAAAAAAAAAAAAAGGAACATGAAAAAAATCAAGGAACCATGGCATCACAAAAGGAACACAATAATCAGTGGCTGACCCCAAAGAATTGGAGATCTGCAAATAGCCTAACAAAGACTTAAAAATAATAGTGTTTATAAAAAACTGAAGGAAATAAGGAAACTACATGAACAAAATTATAAGTTCAACAAAGATATAGAATTTATAAAACAAAAAGAACTTAACAGAAATACCGGAGCTGAAGAATACAATGAATAAAATAAAAAATGCAATAAATAACATAAAGAGCAGGCTTGATCAAGCTACAAAAAAAGAATCTGTGAGGTTGAAGACAGTCCACTTAAAATTATCCAGTCAGAGGAAAAAAAATAAAAAAGAACAAAGAAGAATAAAAAAATAGTCTGTAGGATAATGGAATACCATAAAAAGAACTAATATATATTATGTGAGTTCTAGATGGAAAAGAGAAAGAGAAAGAAGCAGACATTTATTTGAAAAAATGACAAAATTTTTCTAATTTGGGGATGAAATATATACATTTAGTTATATGAAGCTTAAAGATTTCTAAACAGGTTAAATGTAAAGAGAATACATTATAATCACACTATCAAAAAACATAAAACAATTAATTTTGAAAACAGTAAGAGGAAAGAGGCTTGTCACATGCAAGGGACCCTCCAACAGGCTAGCATCAGATTTGTCAGTAGAAACCTTGCAGGCCAAGAGAGTTGGATGATTTATTCAAAGTGCTGAAAGAGAAAAAAAAAAAAAAAAAACCTGTCAAGGATGGATGCTTTACCCAGAAAAGATGTCCTTCAGAAATGAAGGAGAGATTAAAACTTTCACAGATAATATCTCAGAGGGTTTATCACTACTAAACCTGAAACACTAAAAGGGAGTTCTTCAAGCTGAAAGTATACCAATTAGTAACGTGAATACATAAGAAAATATAAAACTCACTGGTAAAGATATGTACGTAGTCAAAATCAGAAGACTCTAATACTGTAATACCAGTATGTAAATTGCTTTTAACCTAGTATGAAAGTTAAAGGATGGGTGGCTGAGCACAGGAGTTTGAGGCTGCAGTGAGCTATGATTGTGCCACTGCACTCCAGCCCAGGAGACAGACTGAGACCTTGTCTCAAAAAATAAAAAGCGAAAGGACAACATTATTTAAAAAACCTATAGTTACAATAATTTGTTAATGAATACACAATTTAGAAATGTGAAATTTGTGACATCAAAAGCATAAAATGTGGAAAGGGAAGTAAAAGTGTAGAGTTTTTGTATGTGATCAAAGTTAGCTTGTTTTAAGCATAAAATAGACTGTTATAACTGTTACATGTTTTATGTAAGCCTTATGATAGCCATAAATCATAAACCTATAGTAGATACATGAAACATAATGGAATAAAAGCATACTGTGACATGAAAATTATCAAATTACAAAAAAATTTATTAAAAGAAGAACAAAGAAACGAAGAAACTACAAAATAGCCAGAAAACAATGAACAAAATTAGAATAGTAAGTCTTTAACTATCAACAACTACTTTAAATATAAATGGATTAAATTCTGTAATCGAAAGATATAAAAAGGCTAAGTAGATAAGAAAAACAAGCCCCAACTATAAGTTGCCTCAGCAACTTTGCAACTTTAAGGACACAATAGGCTGAAAGTGAAGGGATGAAAAATGATATCTATGCAAATGGAAACAGAGAGCAGGATACCTATATCAGACAAAATAGTATTTAAGTAAAAACTGTAAAAGGAGACAAAAGAAGGTCATTATATAATAATAATAAAGAGGTCAATTTATTAAGATGATATAATAATTACACATATATGTGTACCAAACATGGGAACATATAACTACATAAAGCAAATATTAACAGATATAAAGGGATAATATAGCAATACAATAACAGGAGGAGACTTCAATATCCCAGTTTCAATGATGGGTAGATCATCCAGACAGCAAATCAATAAGGAAGTATTAGACTTGAATGGCACTTTAGGTCAAATGGCCCTAGCAGACATACACACATGACAACCACCAGAAACAGAATATACATTCTTCTCAGGTATACTGGGAACATTCTCCAGGATCTATCACATGTAGGCCACAAGATAAGTCTCAAAAAATTTAAGACTATTGAAATCATATCAAGTATCTTTTCTGACCACAGTAGTATGAAGCTATAAATCAATAACAGGAGGAAAACTGAAAAATTAACAAATATGTGGATATCAAACAACATGCTCTCAAACAACCAATGGGTCAAAGAAGAAACCAAAAGGGAAATAAAAAATATCTTGAGAGAAACAAAAATGGAAACACAACTTACCAAAACATAAGAGGCAGAAAAGGCAGTTCCAAAAAGGAAGTTTGTAGCAACAAATGCATACATTAAGAATAAAGGAATATTCTTTTAAAATCTAACTTTAAACCCCAAAGAACTAGATAAGAATGAAGTAAATAACAAGATCAGAGCAGAAATAAATGGAATAGAAAATACAAAAACAATAGAAAAGATCAATGAAACTAAGAATGCGTTTTTGAAAATATAAACAAAACCAACAAGATTCTATATAACTTACCAAGAAAAAAGAAAGACTCAAATAAATAAAATTATAAAGAAAAAAGGAGATACTACAACTGATACCACAGAAATGCAATGGATAATAAGAGACTACTATGAACAGTTATATGCCATCAAATCAAATAAGCTAGAAGAAATGAATAAATTTCTAGAAACATACAACCTACAGAGACAGAAGCATGAAGAAACAGAATATTTGAAGAGATGAATAATGAGTAAGAAAATTGAATCAATAATCAAAAATCTCTCAACAAAGAAAATCTCAGGACCAGATGTCTTCAGTGATAAATCCAACCAAACATTTGAACAGGAACTACTACCAATTCTGCTCAAATTCTTCCAAAAAAAATTGAAAAGGAGGGAATATTTTCAAATTTATGTTATCAGGCTAGCATTACCCTAATACCAAATCCAGACAGGGGCACTGCAAAAAAAATTATAGGCCAATATCCCTGATGAGCATAGAAGCAAAATATCCTAATCAAAATAGTAGCAAACCATATTCAACAGCATATTAAAAGGATCACATTCCATGGTCAAATAGGATCTATTCCTGGGATACAAGGATGGTTCAACCTACATATGTAAAAACTCCCAATAATTTAGGTATAGAAGGAGTGAACCCCAACATAATAAACAACATATGTGATAAGGCCACAGTCAACATTGTAGTGAAAAACTGAAAACTTTTCAACAGCAAAATTCCTGATAACTCAATTTAAAAATGAGAAAGAACATGGAGAGACATTTTTCCTAAGAGGACATACACATGACTAGTAGGTATATGAAAAGGTACTCAACATCACTAATCATCAGGGAAATGCAAATTAAAATCCCACTGAGATATCATCTCATATCTGTTAGGATGACTATTATCAGAAAGTCAAAATGTAATGTGTTGGTTACGATGAAAAGAAAAAGGAGCCCTTATGTACTGTTGGTGGGAATGTAAATTAGTACAGCCATCATGGAAAACAGGATGGGGGATTCTCAGAAAACTAAAAATAGAATGCCATATGATCCAGCAATAATTTATTTGTGTCTGGGTATATATCCAAAGGAACTGAAATCAGTATGTCAAAGAGGGATTTGCATTTCCATGTTCATTGCAGTTTTATTCACAATAACTACAATATGGAAGCAACCTACATATCTCTCATTAGAAAAACAGATAAAGAAAATGTGGTATATTACTCAGGCTTAAAAAGGAAGGAAACCTTGCCATTTGCAACATGATGAAGCTGGAGGACATTATGGTAAATGAAATAAGCCAGACACAGAAAGACACTGCATCATCTCACTTATATGTTGAATTTTTTTTAAAATAGCTCATAGGAAGAGAGGAGAATGGTAGTTATCAAGGGCAAAGGAGTGGGAGAAATGAGGAAATGCTGTTCAAAGGGCACAAATTTTCAGTTACAAGACGAAAAAGTTCTAGATACCTAATGCACACCACGATGACTATAATTAATAATATATACCTATTGTATACTGGAGATTTGCCAAGAGAGTAGATCTTAAGTGTTCTTACTATAAAAAAGATAACCATGTGAGATTTTGGGATGGTGGGTGTGCTAATTTGCTTGATTTTTGTATTCATTACATAATGTATACATATATCAAAATATTGTATTGTATACCTTAAATACATACAATTTTATTTGTCAATCAAACCTCAATAAAGCTAGAAAAAAACAAAGTCTTAAATAAAGAAGTAAACCTTTACATTGATAGTCAATTGATTTTTGATCAGGGTACCAAGATAACTTAATGGGGAAAAACAGTATTTCCAATGAAAGGTGCTGGGAGAACTGGATATTCACAGATAAAAGAATAAAGTTTGACCCTTACTCATACTATACACCCAAAGTAACTCAATATCTAAACATAAGAGTGAAAATTTTAAAACTGCTAGAAGAAAATATAGCAGTAAATCTTCATGATCTGTGATTAGGCAAAGCTTTCTTAGCTATGATATTAAAAGCACAAGGAACAAAAGAGAAAATAGATAAATTAGACCTCATCAAAATTAAATCCTGCTCTTCAAAGCACACTATCAAAAATGAAAAGACATCCACAGAGTGGGAAAATAGTTGAAAATCAAATATCTGATAAAAAAATTGTGTTAGAATATATAAAGAACATACACAAGTCCATAATAAAAAGACAGTCCAATTTAGAATGGGCAAAGAACTTGAATATATACTTCTCCAAAGAAGACAAACAAATGGCCAATAAGTGCATAAAAAGATGTGCAGCATCATTAGCTATCAGAGAAATGCTCTTCAAAACCATAATAAGATACCACTTCACACTCACTAAGACAGCTATAATAAAAAGATAGGCAAAACAAGTGTAAGATTAGTTGTGGAGAATTGAAGCTCTCATATACTGCTGGTGGAAATGTAAAATGGTACAGTCACTTTATTTGAATATTTGAATAACTAATGGTACAGTCACTTTAAATATTTGAATGACTATTCAAAAGTTAAACATGGAGTTACTGCATGATCCAGAAATCCCACTCTTAGATACAGACCCAAGAGAAACTTATGTCCACACAAAAACTTGTACACCAATATTTATAACAGCATTATTCGTAATAGCCAAAACCAGAAAAATCTCAGATGTCTAGCAACTGATGAATGAATAAACCACATTGTTGTATTTATGTAACAGAATATTATTCAGCAAAAAAGAGAAATGAAGTACTCATATATGCTACAACATGAATGAAGCCTGAAAACATGCTATGTGTAAAAAGCCAGTTATAGAAGACCACATATTGTATAATTTTTTTTTTTTTTTTGAGATGGTGTCTCACTGTCACCCAGGCTGGAATGCAATGGCACGATCTTAGCTCCACCTCACAGATTCAAGTGATTGTCCTGCCTCAGCCTCCTGAGTAGCTGGGATTGCAGGTGCCTGCCACCACGCCTGGCTAATTTTTGTATTTTAGTAGAGACAGGCTTTCGCCATGTTGGCCAGGCTGGTCTCGAACTCCTGAGTTCCAGCGATTTGCCCACCTCAGCCTCCCAAAGTGCTGGGATTACAGGAGTGAGCCACCGTGCCTGGCCTGTATGATTTTATTTATATAAAATGTCCAGAATAGCAAAATTGTAGAGTAGATTTGTTGTTGCCTAGGTCTGGATGAAAGTGGGGAGGAAGTGACTGCTACAGGTATGGGGTTTCATTTGGGGATGATAAAGCTGTTCTAAAATCGTGGTGACAGTTGCACACCTCTCTGAAAGGCACTAAAACCTCTGAGTTATATACTTTAAATGGATGAATTGTGTGGTATGTTAATTACACCTGAATAAAACTATTACATTAAAAAAATGGGCCAGGTGCAGTGGCTCACGTCTGTAATACCAGCACTTTGGGAGGCTGAGGCGGGTGAATCACGAGGTCAGGCGTTCAAGACCAGCCTGGCCAACATGGTGAAATCCTGTCTCAACTAAAAATACAAAAAATTAGCTGGGCGTAGTGGTGGGTGCCTGTAATCCCAGCTACTCGGGAGGCTGAGGCAGGAGAATCCCTTGAACCCAGGAGGCGAAGGCTGCAGTGAGCCAAGATGGCACCACTGCACTCCAGCCTGGGTGACAGAGTGAGACTCCGTCTCAAAAAAAAAAAGAAAAAAAAAAGGCTTCTGCAGGCACTGAACACTGTGGTGGGGTGGGGAAGGCGGTAGGTACCTGGGTAGAATCCCGGTAGGGTATGGGAATAAACTTGGATGAGGAAAAAAATACCTCTGCTAACTTCTACCTGTTAGAATTGTTATCTTCTGTTATGAATGTACATAACAAACTGCAATGGTACTAATGGTACCTGTGATTGTATTCACCAGTAGAAATCCCTGATATTTTCATTTTATATTACAGTTACCTCAGGGATTTGAGAAAAATTATTTATGCTCAATGGCATTTCAAAATCATAGTAGCTATTAGATTAACCAGTAGATCTTATTAATGTTACTGGCCTGTGTGTTACTGGTAACAGACTCACTTAGGTAAGGGATCAAAGGGAAATACAACTTTCCTCTTGCATGCTCTGTCTGCACAAGGCAGGAACATCTGGAAAGAGCCAGCCTCCCAATCAGGACTGGCCACCCTCTCTCTCTTTCTATTCCTCTCTGCTGTCTGTGACTACTAGCCGCCTCAGATTCAAAGCAAAAGCAGAAAGCCAGAGCCCTACTTTAGTTTTTTGGCTTAAGCAATGTTGTTCAACCCAGCTTTAACCTCTATATGAAGGAATTGAAGTGGGAGTCATAATCCCAATTAGCTACTGTATCTTCTATTTAGAATTCTTTGAACAAGATCTTCATAGGGAAAGAGAAGTGAATAGTCTTATCCAGGTCTCACACACTCTATTACAAACCCCCTGTTAATATCTCTATCAGATAATCCCTCCAGTACGAGGTTAACATTTAATGAGCCCCTCTATATCCTAAGGACATAGGTGCTCAGTGAGTCATATATACTATCCTATCTGATAAAATCAGCTGAGATATGGACATTAATTCTCTGTATTAGTAGCACAGATGAGTGAATTGGGATGTATAGAAATGTCATAATTTACCCAAGTTCACCCAGCTAATAAGTGGAAAACCTTGGGTTCAAACACAGGCTCCTCTGACTCAAAGTTTTGTGTTGTTTCTACTACTTTCAATAAAGTCAAATAGAACAAACAAATTTTACTTCCCTTTTTGGACTCTTAATAGGCATGGTATATTTATCATAATACATCACGAGGAAAAAACACCCCCCTCTAGAAAAATGACAGGAATAATATTTTTTCTGGATGTTTTCTTTGGGTGGTAGGGGGAGAAATTCTTTTTCTGAAGCACATTCTTTGCTTGCATGATAGAGTACTTGGAATTATTTTTAGAAATACCTGCACTGTCAGTTAGAATTAACTTTTTTCTTGCTGATGAATTAATGTTGGTATAAGCCTTCTGCTAGAAACTGTTGTTGGACACAAGAAAGTTTTGCTAATTGAAACCCTGCTTTTGGCTCCTCTTTTATTATGAGCCATTTCAGTAAGCGGCCCCATCATTTGTCCAGTTGGACAAGCCAGCAACATGGAAGCCTCCTCCTGTTTCACTGCTCATAGTCAGTCCATCACCAAAGTCCCATCAATTCCAACCTCCCAAATAGATCTCAAAGATATCCACTACTTCCTGTCTGCTGCCACCACTATAGAAAAACTATCATGGTCTCTTGCCTGGGCCATGCAGTTGACTCCCCAGGTCTATTTATTCCTGCTTCCTTACTCTTTGCCCTTTTTCCCATCATTTCTCCACATTTCAGATCCTTCAGTAACTTGCCTTTGCTCTTAGGATGGCATCACCTCTCCTTAACTTGACAAACAAAGCTCTTTACTATTGACCCTAAACACTGCCCTATCTTACCTTACCCCTTCATCCTCTTTACTCTCTTATTGCCAGTTTTATTGACCTTCTCTATGAATCAGGATATGGTAGGTTAAGCTGCAGCAACAAGCAACCCCCAAATCACAGCATCTTAAAAGCACAAAGGCTCATTTATTACTCACAGTACGTATCCAGTATATATTAGCAGTGGCACCCTGCAGGGGTGTGCGTGCACTAGAAGAAAGCATAGCCAATTGCACGCTAGCTCTTGAGGCTTCCATGCAGGCATGGTGTGCATAGACACACATGTATGTTCCCATTCCATTGGGCAGAAAAAGTCACATGTCCACATCCACGTTCACAGAGGCAGGGACATGCAATCCCAGCATGTACCTAGGTACCCAGGAGGACAGAGAATCTGCATCAGGACATTGCACCTGCTTCCTTCTCCCACAGGCCTTTAAACAAGCTGACTCCTCTGCCTGAAATGACTTTCCTTTTATTCTTTTATTTTTTTCAATGTTGCCCATACTTAAAATACACCCTCCATTCCTTGAAGTAACTCCTGTATTATTCTCTGCATCTAAGCTCAAGCTTAGGGAAACCTTCCCTTACTAGGTCGAAATATCCATATTATAAGCTTATAGCAACATATACATGTATAAAACTTGCCATAATTGCAATTTTATCTTTGTTTGAATGAATGTTTGACAAATATCTGTCTCCCATATAAGACTGTAAGCTCTATGAAGAGAGTGACTGCGTTGGCTTTTGCTCCCCAGTGTTATAACAACAACAAAAAACAACACCTATTGCAGGCCAGGCAGAGTTCTAAGTAGTTTGGCGCGTGACTCTTTCATATTTACAATAAATAAGCTAACTCATTCATATTTACAATAACCCTATGAGGCAGATATGACGATTACTGTATTTTGTAGATAAGAAAATTTAGGCACAGAACTTGTCCAGTTTCCTGCAGCTAGTAAGTGATGTGAAGCCAGGGCTCAGACATAAACCTCTGACACCAGAATCATGCTCTTGACCATTGCAGTTTACAAGCATCTAGACACCCCATGGTGCCAAAAGAGGTGTTCAGTAAATACCTTTTGAATGGCCCGATGAAGGACTAAACCAGTATTCTGTGATGCACACTCAGGAAAAGGCTGCCATGGGGTGATTTTTCTGGAATGTCCAAGCTGGAAATTTCCTTAGAGATCACCTGGTTCAACTTTCTTCTCTTATGGACTGGTAAACCACAGCTCAGAGTTAAGGGTGCTGCAGAGTTGGCTCTTCTATCTCACTTGGCAGGAATGGCACATCGGCTGGCATCTCTCAGAGCCACACCTTTCTTATTTCATTAGGCAACAAAGTAGAAAATGGCACCAGTGGGGATTTCTTCCAGTAGACCAATGGAAACTTTTGTGTATATGAAAGATTTGAGTGGAGGAGGTGGAAGTGACTTTTACCTTCTCCTCTCTTTTCTGAAATTAGATTTTCTAGGACAGAAAAAAAAAAAAGAATGCCAAAGGTAATGAGATCTCCACGGTTACGCACACAGTTTAAATTAATAGTGTGAGTCAGTGTTTCAGAATAGAAATAGCAACAAAAGCTGACATCCTGGGAAAAAATGACTCAATTAACTGTATGTGCACTGCCACTGGTTCAAATTTCTTTGATGATTTGTAACCAGAGACCCGTGAAAATTAAACGCCAAAGGGACTGTGGCAGAATTTGTATCTAGTTACCAGGGTAGCTGGTTCACTGGGGTATGTGGTGGTGATGGTTGAGAACCTTTGATTTCCTAACCCACTGTGGAGATCTAGATGCCTGTTACCCATCACTTGGAGGCACGGAGTGCCTCATGGATGAGGAAACATGCTAATTGTCACCTCCATAATTCTCTCTCCTGGCATCCAGGTCCTCAGCAAAGTCCATTTATCCAGCTCCCTGGGGAGAAGACATATAATAGGTTTTGGCTAAATACTCCCAGAGAAAGTAGTAGATCAGGTGTTTAGAAGGCAAATATCTTTATGAGATTTACTTATTTTCTCTCCAAGGAGAAAAGAGCAGCAATAGCTAGCTTATTAAAGATTGCTTTGATTGCTGAGAATTACACAGATAAAAAGAGGGAGCATTGTGCCTTGTGGTACTCAAGCATCCTTTGCTGCAAATGGGAATTGACTGAGCCAAAGCTTGGTGAGAATAATGGAAAGAGAAGTGGGTCCTGGGGCTCCTTGGAGGTACAGCTGGAACAGGGAAGTCAGGTGGAGGCTACAATTCTTCTCATCCTCTTTATGTTCTCCCTTCAAAGCCCCCACTTATTATTTCAATTTTCTATCTTTGTGACAGAGTGGGCTTCTATGACTTCTGCCTTGCCCTGGAGGTCCAATACAGGTGATTCGCTTGTGCAGCAGTAAGGACAGGAGAGCAGAAGAGAAGGAGCCTAGTGCGTGGGGCTGGAAAGTGATAGTCAGCAATGCATCCTGTGCCCCTCATCCTACTCCCAACATCTGATTCTGCCTCAGATTCTTGGCACATAGATGGACCAGAGGGGGCATGGCAGCATTTATATCCTGGTTGCTGGAGCTTCTATAGAATTGATCCTCTTGTGAAGCCAAATACTGCAGGGTTCCCTGCAGTTAGCTTAGTACATGATCTGCAATCCAGGAGCACTGCCTCTAGAGTACATTCCAAGACATTTCAGTATATTCTCTTTTTATTTTTGTTGCTTTCTGCCTAGGAGTCATCAATCCATTCATCCTTTCTGCCATACTCATCCCCCCCATACATGAATTTATTTCTTCAACCAACAAACACTTGTTTTATGCATATGTGCCACATACTGGGCTCTGTTTTAGGGGACACAGAGATAAGTGACTCAGTCTCAAGGTAGACCTAGAAAAAATCAGAGAAGGGTGGAAATTTCTTAGTTGCTGAGGGCATCTAGCAAATAGCCAACCTCCTGTGTCCCATGACATGCTCAACAGCCAGGGGCATTCAGGCTCTGTCTGCACAGTGATTGTGAAAAGTCTATGCTGGGGCTTACTTAGCCCTCCTGGAGAAGACATTAAATTATTCTGTCACCCACACTGTTAAGCTTGGTGACTGAATCTAAGCTGCTTTATAATCAGCCTAACCTGGAAGGAAGGGTACATTAGCACTGGGAATATCACCACCTTCCTCCCCTACCCCATCTCAACAGAGAGCTGACCATTTCCCAGGATGCCTCTATTTCTGCTTCACTGTTCCCAAGGTCTAGCTGAAGATTCTTCCCTCTGGAGAGGACTGGGCCTCTTGTTTCAGAAAATTGCAGCAAAATGGAAGAATAGAGAGACAAGAACTTGTCATGAGGGCAGAAGATGATCGGTTTCCATAACTTGGGCAATGACCTCAGCTAGGACACAGTTAAATGAAATCACATATGTGTGTTCTTTCGTTATTGTAATTGGTGAGTGCTAATTTGAAGCATGATTTTTCAAGTGGTCATCCAGAGTCTGCTGCAGAAACAGTAAGAACATCAATCATTATTTGAGGCTGCAGATGATTTCATCCTATGAAGAGCTAGCTTATGAAGAGTTTCTCTGGAGGCCTCTGAGGTAGGCAGGGAAAGAGATGACCATCCTATTATACAGATGAGGAAACAAGACTCAAGCAATAATGGTTATGAACACTTCCTATGAGTCTGCTGCTGTCCAGAGCGCTCTCCATATACCAGGCATTTTGAACTGTTACAGATGAGGAAACTGAGGCCGAGAAAGGATAGGCCTTTTTCCCTAAGACACACAGATAAGGATGTAGTAAAGCCGAATTTCTAGACCAGGACTTTTAGACGCCAGGTTCACACTCTTTAGAGACCCTGGCTATCTTATTTTATCCTAAGGTCACATAGCCATGAGTGGTGGGTCTGGGAGGGTAACCCAAGTGTTTGACTCCCACCCTCTAGTATTTCTCCATTGCTTCATTTTCCCAGTATGGTCTTCATCCTCCTGAATTCCTACTTAGCAAAATGACATCTGGAGAAGTTGTGCTGGCTGCCAGTTCAAGGAGGCTGAGTGGTGGGCATGGGCTCTCAGCCACTACCTATAAACCTAGAAGGAAACTATTCCCAGTGAAAGGCTTAAATCTGTGGTGATGAGAATTTTCTAGCTTACTTGAATGCCATGATCTCATCTAGGCTGGGATACCTGGGATGACAGATTTACTGGGCAAAGACAAACCATTTAAAAATGCAGGTCCTCCCATAAGCAGAGCCTGCAGAGTCTGTCGAAATTGTGCTCATTTGCTGTATGCTGGGCAGGGAATAGCCACTCATGCTGAGCACCTATGAGGCACCAGTCACCACACTAAGCATGTGGTCTGCATTAGCTTAGGTTGGTATTCTTATCTCCACCTAAAAGAGAAAGAAACTGAGATTCAGAGAGACTAACTAGTGTGCTCCAAGTCACACAGCTGGAAAGGCCAGCTAAGATTTGCACTCTAATTTCTGTGGCTCCCAGAATCCAGTCACCAAGAGGCACTCTCTGCTGTCTGCTAAACCAGGCTGCCTGCCAGAATCAGAAGAGGAACCTCCATCTGGGGTTCACATTGTGAACAAGCAGTAAGAGAAGAAAGGCAGGACAGATGGGGACAGAATGCAAGTCAACTCCAGAAGGCTGATGTTAATGGCCATGAGGGTCTCTGAAATTTCATTTCAATCCAGAAATACAAATTCACAGTGGCACAGCCCTCTCTCTGGCAGGATAGTGCAGTATCTGGAGTTTCTTCTTTGCCATTGAGATATTCACCCTCAGAAAAGGCATTTCGCATTCCACATTTTTCTTGAAATGTACAGGTTGAACATTTACATTTTCTTGAAATGTGCCCTACTTATTGATTTAAATGTTTGTAAACATTTACATATTTATATAATTTTTATTGCTGCTATATAGAATCTTCAGTTCTGTTTGATTTTGCTAATTGCCCAAGTGCCTCCTTTGTACTGAAGTATCAATAATAATAATGATCAAAGGCCTAAAAGCACATAAGCATTTTCTGTTTCCAGCTTCTATTTTACGAATAAAACATTGATGCTCTTTTTAAGTTGGCCATCACTCATCTGGGAGGTTTTGCAGACAATAACAGTTCATTAGTAATATCTGGTGGGGGAAGATGTATGATGCTGTAAATATTTAAAATCAAATTTGAAAAAGAAGACAGAGATGAATGCATGGGATGGGGGTGGGGGGACGAACATGGTGCCCACGGCTGTAGTTTTCACAGCAACTTCCACTGGGGCCCTGCCATTGTTTTCCTTTGTAAGTTCCATGAAACGGGACTTAGCGATATAGCTGCATCCAGCAGGAGCCAAAATGGCCTTTGTGGAGTCTAATGGGCATCTAGCCTGTGGTCCTTCTAAAAGTAGCCCCCTTGATGGGGACTTGCGAACAGGTAATTCATTTGGAAGCTGATTCCAGGGAACACTGTTAGGGAGTCTCACATGATAGGGAAGGAAAAGGGCCGATGAAGAGTGTCACACGTGAGGTATTGCTGTGGATAGGTAGGCCCAATCCCACTTGGTACCCTTTAAGAAACCACTGCAAGGGGACCTAAGGGGCCAGGAAACCTTGGTCCGTCCTCCAGCAGCTCTTTTCCTAAATTGGTAGAGTGCTGCTCATGGAAGGGTACTGGCTCCCATTTCCAGCTAGCCCTGAGCTCAGGCCCAGGTAGACCCATCAGGATCTGCAGGTGGGAGCTACGGACATGTTAGCTCCTGGATAAGTCCCTGAGAATGGGCAGGACCCATTCAGCTCAGCTACAGGGGGTTGGTGTGAAGTCTAGGGTTTCTTTTTTGAGGTGGATGGTAGAGAGAATAAAGCTCACCATTTATCTTTTGGAACTCCAAACTCCAGGTTTGCCTTCCCCATCACATCCAAGAGTTGTAGAGAGTAGAAACTGGTCATGAGTGACAGTCTAGTCCAGCTAGGGAAACTGAAACAGTGTCAGCAACAGACATCACACAATGGCACTCAGCCAGAGGAGGAATGGTTATCAGAGAAGGCTTCCTGCTGTGGTTAAGAGGCAGCCCAGAAATGGCTTTGGAATGCCGCTTCTTCTATTCACTTCCTTTGGGTTATGTTTGGTGGACTCCGACCCTTGCTGGGACTGACTGGGAAATGTTCTCCCTCCAACCCCCGCTCCCATTCCCAAATCCTTTGTTCCTCAAACAGCTCATATCCTGCTCTCCAGACCCCTGACCCATCTTTCCCATCTTGCTTTGTAAAACTTCCCTGAGGCAGGGTGTGGTGGCTCATGCCTGTAATCCCAGCACTTTTAGAGGCTGACGTGGGCAGAACACTTGAGCTCCGGAGCTCAACCGCAATATGACGAAACCCCATCTCCAAAAAGAAAAAAAATTACAAAAATTAGCCAGGCATGGTGACCTAAGCCTGTAGTCACAGCTACTTTGGAGGCTGAGGTGGGAGGATCACTTGAGCCCAGAAAGTTGAGGCTGCAGTAAGCTGTGATGGCACCACTGCACTCCAGCCTAGGCAAGAGAGTGAGACCCTGTCTCAAAAAACAAACCAAAAAAATAAAAATAAAATAAAATAAAACTTCCCGAATATGTTTTATCTCCTTGAATCCCTGTTTACCACAAAAAAAAAACCTTGATCTGTACTCTGATGCTTTGAACTGAGAATGGATGAAAATGGTATATTTTTCAGTGGAGGATTCCTAAAGCTAAACTGTTTTAGCTAAAGTAAGTGGATTTCTAAGCTCTTCTCCTGCTCTGCTTCATGCTTGTCTATAAAATCACAAATTGTCAGAACAGGAGGGAATCTTAGTCTCATCTAATTCAATGTCTTCGGTTCACAGAGTTGTAAATCAGGGCTCAGAGAAAAGATGGGACTTCCTTGAGGTCATGACTAGGTGACCTCATGACAAGCTGGTAGGAGTCTATCATATATTTGTTAAAAGACCTCAGAGCTGGGACAGAATCTTGGAGCAAGTTCCTTTGATCCAGGGCACACAGGAAGTGGGGGAACCGAGTACACATTTCCCACCCTGCCAGAACAGGGCCTGGGTGAACATTTTTGGCATATCCGCCTTTGCTAGAGGAGCTGCAAAGAGTTTTACATTAAATACATTACTAGTGGCCTTGGTTCCATCTTTACCTTATGATTAAACCTACTTTCAAATGTAGAGGCCAAGGAGTTGTTTAAATATCCTTCCTGATGAGATGTTTATGAATGTGAGAGGCCATACCTTCTTTTTTTTATGCCTCTGACCATATCTTCCCGTGTGCAGTCAGAAGCTGTCTGTCTGTAACATCCACCCACTGGCTTTGTACTTAGAACTGAGATCGGAAGGCAGCTCCCTAGACAGCCTTAGAAATGTCCACATCATACCAGATCTAATGCTCCTTGTGCAACCGCCTTTTGATTGCCCTCATTTTCCTCTTTATACTTTGACAATTGTCACTTGGCTTCTTAGAATATAGGACTCATAACTGATTACAGAACTCTGCGTCAGTGGTCTGACCAGCATAGAGTGGGCAGTCCCTCCTCTTGCTTGGTACCTGAGTGATCTGCAAAAGCACTTTAACTTCTACATATAAACATGTTAATTTAGCCTCAAATCATCATTTGTATTTGTTTTTAGCAATATCATAGTGGCACAAATTTACCTTAAACTCAGTGGAGAACTGTAGGCTTTTACTGTTTTGCTGTCAACTCCTAATCACCCCTTTTCCCCACTCTATACTTGGGCAGCTGATTCTGAGAGCAGGAGTTACATTTTTGGCAGGCCTAAACACATGTCTTATATGCCAACTGGATGGGTTATTGTATAATAACTTCATATTGACATATTTACTACACATAAATACCATTATGACAATTGAGAAATAGGATTTGCTATGCCATCAAAAAATCAATCTACAGAGCCACCCACGGTGGCACATGCCTGTAGTCTCAGCTACTTGGGAAGCTGAGGTGGGAGGATCACTCGAGCCCAGGTGTTTGAAGCTGCAGTGAGCTATATCATGCTACTGCACTCCAGCCTGGGTGACAGAGTAAGACCACGTCTGTTTAAAAAAAAAAAGAAGAAGAAAGAAAAATATTAATTTGCAAAATAGACAGGCTTAGTAAAAGAAATACTTTAGCTAAACAAAGGTCTCCTAAACACACTGTCATTATTACAAAAGAGGATTCTACAAAGGTAGGGGATGGGGATGGGGTGGATGGGAACTAACATTATTCGTGTCTTGATGGAAATCAGGGCACCCTTGTGCTTAGTCAAAAGGCCTCCATGGAGGGCTCTGTACCAAGTGAGTGACAGATGAGTGAGCAGAGGTAAAAACAAATGACTCACAAAATAATATACCCATAGACACTCCATGGAGAGGGCTCAGGTGAAGAGGATTTCAATAAGTTTGGGAAATGCTTTCCTTCTTAGAAGTTATTAGCATATTAAGGCGGGGCGCGGTGGCTCACGCTTGTAATCCCAGCACTTTGGGAGGCCGAGGCAGGCGGATCACGAGGTCAGGAAGTCGAGACCACGGTGAAACCCTGTCTCTACTAAAAATACAAAAAAAATTAGCTAGGCGTGGTGGCAGGCGCCTGTAGGCCCAGCTACTTGGAGAGGCTGAGGCAGGAGAATGGCGTGAACTGGGGAGGCGGAGCTTGCAGTGAGCCGAGATCGCGCCACTGCACTCCAGCCTGGGTGACAAAGCCAGACTCCGTCTCAAAAAAAAAAAAAAAAAAAAAAA
>NW_026652338.1:496988-500818 GCF_009828535.3 Hylobates moloch
TGAAAGAAGAAGTTATTAGCATATTAAAAGTACTGAGAAATTTTGTGATGAAGAAACACAAATAACTTTGTTTAATTATGATTTCTCAAGCCTTCTGTGACCATCAAAACCTTTTCTTTTACAAATAACTCCAACTAAATTTGGTAAATACTGCTTTGGACAGAGCTTTTCTCTCTCTGTCTGAAGTTATCTAAAGTTTACCAGAATCTGAGTTTGCTCTTTTCAAAGGGCTCTGTTTAGAGACCATAGAAAAACTCGTAAATGTTTACTAACCTATCTCATTTCAAGTCATGGGTCATAAGAACTGACACAAATCCAGTGACACACCAAATAAAGAATATCCTTTTCTCAAACTGGCATGGCAAGATTAAGATTCCTATGTAAAAATATTTTCCCAAGGATTTCATTATTGGGTTAAGAAAGAAAAAGAAAAAAACGGGCATTTTTTTTTTTTACAAGTAGGGATTTTTGTTGTTCTTATTGACTTGAGATTAGAACCCACAAATATTTACTGAATCCAGTGTATACACTCGAGATGATTCTAGGTCGTGTAATGGATGTCAAAAGAAAATCATAAACTGTCACTGTTTTTGCTGCACTTACAGTCCAGCAAAACTAATATTAATAGAGAAAGGGTTAATGCTCCAACAATGTTGCCTAGAATATGGCACTTGTGAGAATTAATCAAAAGAAGAAATCCATGGATTGGAGAAGATGTGGGAAGATTTCATGGAGTTAGCGGGACTTAAATATGGCTGGGAAAATTGGGAAGAATTTTTAAAAGATAAGAGGATAAATGGAGCCCCAGGCAATTAAAAAACTAACTCTTGACAAGGGGCCTCTGGGAAATTTTTTTTCTTGGGCCTTAGCTATTCCAGGAAAATGTTCCTGTATATGAAGAGTATCTTTGTTCACTAGAATTTCATCAGAAGTAGAAGAAGCTTGGAAACTTTAAATATTAAGCTGACTGCTGCAACTAAACTATATGTCAGGAGTTTGAATTTAGATATTAATAGGTATTTGATATTAAGATAGTAATTATTATAATTAATATATTAATTAATTAATATATAGTTACTGTGTTTTAATATATATTAATTAATTATACTATATACTAGGATTAGTATATAATAAATTGATATAAATAATTACTATACATATATAATGATATTTTTGTTTCTTATATTATTATAATAAGTAACTATTAATTATTAGTAGTATATAATAATGATATATACTGTGTAATATAGTACTAATATTACTATATGATTAATTATTAATTAATATGTAGTGATCATAATAGTACTAAGTATAATACTAAGTATAATAATAATACTATGTTTTAACATAAAAATTCAAAATAGATATTCATGTAAATAATATAATATCTAAATTCAATATCTAATATTAAAAAAAGGGTAATTATTTTTTGTCTATGTCTATTTTTTATAAGGACCAGCAAGTTATTTGTGTGTGGACAGCCCAGTCCCAGAAGGTAAAACCATTCTTAACTATAGTCAGGACCATCACACTCAGCTGACCTAAGGGCCTAACAACCCGCTCTTTGGGGGCAGTAGGACAACGGGGTAGGAACTCCATCCTCGTTGCCGAGACTTCATGGTATGGTAGATGCGCTCTTTCTTTCCCTTGCTAGACAGGGCCGCCTTGGGACCCTGTGGGCTATTGGATGGCGATTGCTGCAACTTCTTTGCATTCAACAGAGCAGCTTCCTGGCTAGAGCACTGGGGAACTATTGCCTGAACTTTCCTCTTAACAGAGACACTTTATTTTTTCCACACAGGAGCTAGGGAATACAGCAGTAGGCTTTAAAGCTTGCCTGTCTTTCACCTATGCTTCTGGGTAAGATCTCACTCATTTAATAAGAAAAGACCCTGCTTCTCAGCTTCCCCGTTGAAACTAGAAGATAAACTAGAGAAAGAAAACAGTGATCTCCTATCTTTCTCTGAAGCACATCTTCAGGAGGTCCTGACCCCACTGTTTCCCCACTGAGTATCTCTTCACTCACATTTCTCAAATTCCCGTTCACTGGCCATCTTTCCACCACCCTCTCCTCTCCACTGCTTGGACCAGGACCAAAACTTCACACACACACACACACACACACACACACACACACACACACACACAAAGCAAACTAAGACTGATGGATTCCACTGAGGACTGGTTCATGGCCCAATGAAAGGCTGTTGGATGGTGCAATTCTCCAAGTGCCAGAAACATCCACCAGCTTGCAGGCAGGAGACAGGGCCCTTCACCTTTGAGATCATTTGCACGGAGGCAGAACAGTGTGGTGAGAGCCAGAAACGAGACATATAAAGTCACCAACACAATACTTGGAACACAGTTGAAATTCATTAAATGATTCATCTTCTCCTATTTATCATTATTTTTAGAATCCTCAAGTTGTGTTGACCCACCTGGGAACACTGCTGGCTCCAGAATGCCAAGCTCCAGTAATTGTATAAAATAAAATTAAAATACCAGAAGGATGTATTTGCAAACAAACTATAGAGCTTTAAGATTATACAGCAGTTAAGAAAGTATGAGGTGGGCGTATGTGTGCCAGTAAGGAGGAGTTTAAAAAGCAGGATGGAGAACAACATGAATAATGTGATCACATTTTTGCTTTTAAAAACCAAACTTCCGTATAATACACAACTACCATTTGATAAGTTATTAGTGTTTACCTGGCACTAGCCAAAGTGCTTTTAAAACCCTTATCTTGGCTGGGTATGATGGCTCATGCCTGTAATCCCAGTACTTTGGGAGTCTGAGGCAGATGGATGACCTGAAGTCAGGAGTTTGAGACCAGCCTGGCCAACATGGTGAAACCTTGTCTCTACTAAAAATAAAAATACAAAAAATTAGCCGGTGTAGTGGCATGTGCCTGTAGTTCCAGCTGCTCAGGAGGCTGAGGCAGGAGAATTGCTTGAACCTGGGAGACGGAGGTTGCAGTGAGCCGAGATCACACCACAGCACTCCAACCTGGATGATAGAGCAAGACTCCATCTCACAAAAACACACAACAAAAAAATGTTAAAAAAAAAAAAAAACCCTTATCTCCTTTCATGCTCACAATGCTGAGAGAGTGATATTGTTGTCCATGCCATTTTATGAATGCAAAAATTGAGTTTTAAAGAGGTTAAATAACTTTCCCAGCATCATACATTCAGGTAGTCTGATTCCAGAGCCTGTTCTAGAAGTCATGATACAACTTAGGTGTCCAAACCTAGAAAAACACAGGGAAGAGCACACACCACTGTTGTCAGAGGATACATCTAAAGATAAAGGATGGGCTGGAGTGGGGGGGAAAGGTAAGTTTGAGACATTTATTTCTTACTCTAAATTAATATATTGATTCATGTATTTGCAACAAATATATGTCAGTTTAATAGTTAAAAAGACAGTCCTTTTCACAAAAGAGAGAATATATAATCTCACCTATATGAAATATATAAAATAGGCAGATTCATAGAGACAGAAAATAGATTCAAGGTTCTCAGGGACTTGGGAGAGGGGAAAATTAGGAGTTAATGCTTAATAGGTGCTGAATTTCTGCTTGGCATGATGAAAAGTTTTGAAAATAGTGACAATGGTTGCACAGCACAGAAAATGTAATTAATGTCACTGAATTCTTAAAAAATGGTTAAAATAGTGAATTTTATATTATGTATATTTTACCATAGAAAAGAAGGAGAAGGAGCAGGAGGATGAGGAAAAGAAGGAGGAGAAGAACAGCAAGAAGAAAGAAAGAAGAAAGAAGAAGAGGAGGAGGAAGAAGGAGGAGGAGGAAGAGGAGGAGGAGGAGG
>NW_026652338.1:500828-507982 GCF_009828535.3 Hylobates moloch
GAGGAGGAGGAAGAAGAAGAAGAAGAAGAAGAAGAAGAAGAAGAAGAAGAAGTAGTAGTAGTAGTAGTGGAGGAGGAGGATGAATTCATTTGGTTTTTGGGAAACTCACTCTATTTCCCTTCTTTTTCTCATTTTGCCCATACGTTGTTGTGTCACAGAGGTGTGGCATCCCCAGTGCCTCACAGGGCCAGTGAGATGTAACTGCAGCTTTACCTATTTGGACATGTGGTTGTGTCACTATCTCTGAGTAGTAGAAGGTGCCTCTGAGCACTAGCTCCTTTGCTTCCCTGTGTGGTGTGAAGCCATATACTTGTGATCGGCTCAGTGTTGGGCAAAGAGATTCTTTTTTAGAGTACCTTGGAGTGCTCTACAAGACCTGAGAGGTCATGGGCACAGTCTCTGTGGAAAATATCTTACATTCTATATTTTTAAAAGGTGGGATTGGGTTAGGCTCTGGAGGTTTTATTTACATGAACGAGACCTTCATATGGTGGATTAGAGAATTAGGCAATTATTCATTCATCCATCCATCCACCCACCCATCCATCCATCTATCTATCCATCCAGTCCCATCCATCTACTTATCCCTCCATCCGTCCATCCATCCATTTGTATGTCCACTTTATTAAAAAATCTTTAAGGAGTACCAACTATAAGCCAGACTTTTAGCCAAAAACTGAGTAATAAGCATCACATTTTTTATAAGACTCCAAAAATCAGCATGGTGTTATAACAAATAAATTAGAGTAGGCTTCCAAGATCACGGCTTCTTCTCCAATCATTTTTACTTACTCACTGTGTGACTTCGGGCAAGTTTCTTCCCTTCTCTCAGACTTTCAGGTGATCTCAAAGTTGCTCTCCAGCTCCCAAATGTGCTGATTCTATTCTTATAGCTAGTCTCAGGTGGTCCAGAAATATTTTCAAATATGTCTACAAGGCTGTGGGTGTGAGCAAGACACATAAATTGAAAGGCTGTGTCTTTATGTTCATGCCAGTAAAAATTGATAAGAATTGTTCCTGTCCCAGTCAGCATTTGAGTGCTTAATGTTGGTAGTGATGAAAATAACAGAAAATAATGAGCACTTGCACATGTAGAAGAAATATGTGATTATGATTTATAGAATTGAACTAAAGAATAGTTGTCCATCTGTGAAAAGATTTTATAAACACCAAACAGAAAAGCATGTTCAGCTCCCCTATAGATGGCATGAAAGAGTGCTTAATAATGGGTAAATATGCTTTTTTGCTGCATGTGTGTGCCTTTAACAAATATTGACCTGTCCTTTACTGTTATATTTCAAAACGTGAGTAAATCAAAATAAGACGTGTTTTATGGAACTCTCTTGTTTTATTATCTGTCATTTAATTTTTAATACCTAAGTGACACCTGATGTATTACCTAATCAAAAGAAGAGAATTATACATTGCACATAATCAGTTATTTTTGCCATATCACCGAAATTAGACTAACAGATGAGGAAAATAAATAAGATGAACTTTAAAAATGAAAATGCTTAGCCTTTAGAATTTTAGTTGACAGCTTTTGAAAATTAAATTATAAGTCAAGTCCTGATAGGTTTGATATCTTCTTTGCAGTTTTGCTGATGATGTATTGCAGCTTTAATGGAATATCATTTATCATCTGATAATAACAAATGTAGTATTTCTGAGCTTGTCATCTCTTCTGTGGTGACAAATAGTCCAACTTGTAGCGGCGATAATGGAATTTTTTAATGATGTGTCCTAAACTGACTCAACTGCAGCTGAGCTATTTTTCTTAAATCTCATAATGCCTATTACATGTAGATTACAACAGTCGGTGCCTGAGCATGGATCAATGAATCCAGATTTTAGGCAAACAGCCCAAAAGGATCTAACCATATTTACTTGTTTATCAAGATTTTTCCTGTTAGGCTAATAAGAGAGCTTGTCAGAGGTTGTCAGAAATGGCAAACTATAACATTTAGAGGATAAAATAGGTGATGAAAACTCTGTTTATCTCTTCAACAGTAGGCAGCGTATCCAGTTTGCAATTCTACTCATCCAATCCATCACTTCGTAGGGATTTATTTAATGAAGGCCTTGTGCCAAGAAACACGAGTTAGAGAGCCCAGCCACTCTTCCACTTTATCTTGAAGCAGGATTTATTTTATGTCTTAACTCTTAGCTTGTCTGATAGCATCGCCTTGTTGCACCTGTACATTCTATAGTCCAAATCACTCGCCTTCTTGACACTTTTCTGAAACTTCCAAACATCCTGCAGTGTCACAGAAAACCTAGATTTGGAGGCTGTAAGTATCTCGAAATATTGCATTGTATGTGTGGACATGACTATGGCAGCCGTGATGCTCTGAAGGTCACCTCCTGGGAAGGAAAGATACTGACATAATTGGATGAGCCACCGGAGTGGATAGTGGAGGGGACAATATTTCCATTGCAGATTTTATTTTTACCCTCATCTAAGCAGATCTGATTTTCTGGCTGTGGTCACAGCAGGCCAGCATGTGGACAAAGGGAAAGGCCTGGTGTGAAGGTGTTAGTTTTGACAGTAAGTGAGCGTTATGTACAGGAATGAAAGACAGAGCATACTGCTAATGGCAGACACTTATATGCAAATTGATGCCTGACATGCCTGAAGCCTTCACAGGTGGAGACAGACAAAGGTAATGGGAAATGTGTATTTCAGATGGGCTTTGATTTCATAGCCTCTCAGTCTTTGACCATGCGCTTCAATGTCATCTTGGATGTGATCATTCTTTTTCTTTTTTGGGGGAATTTTACTCCTGGCCCAGCTTAAGCATCTGATTCCCTCCTTCAGACTCTGAGCTTTGCAGTAAAGCCTGTACACCCCACTTTTCTCGGGTTTCTTCACTTCTTTCTGTGCTTCTCCATTCCCATTTTCTCCTTTTCTCTCTCTTCCTTCCCCTTTTTCTTTGACTTCTCTTTCCACCTTTCTTCTCTCTTCTACTTCTTTTACACAAAGGGTCACAGACTCCAAGTAGAGAAGATGAAGGGGAAAGGAGACTTCGTGTGAACTCGATGATCATGGATTTCACTTCAAATACAAACCATGTCCAGTTAATTGTGGCCAGGTGAGGGGACTGGCCACAGATCTAAAACCCTTCCAAACGAAGTTGGAAATGTGTTTTTTATACAAAAGGCCATGTCTGAAAATATTACCAACTACTTCAATGTTTCTTTTTAAAATTATCTGGGGGGCCTAATAAAAATTGGACTCAGAACAAAGGCCATCTCTTTGTGAGCTGTGGTTTAGATACTTGACCTGGGTGACCTCATCTACTCCAATGACCCCAAGTACTCACTACTCAGAATAGAGCCAGCTCCTACTCTCTCTGGTCTTATATCTATTTTTCCAACTATCTGTCAGATGCTTCATAAATATTTCAAGCTCAGAGGCAGGATAAGAGTATTGTCAGGAAGATTCTTGATTTAGATAGAAGGCTTACTTCAGGAGGAGTGGGAAGTAAGATCAAGTAGGTCAGGAAGAGATTTTTAGGGAGTTTGGGTGATAAGAAGACAATGTCAACTGGTTGGTAAGCAATAGGGAGCCATTGTGAGTTCATGAGTAGGAGAGTGACATAGCAGAGGAAGATTTTAGGAAGATGAGTCTGGAAAGGAGAGGAAATGAAGGCAGAAATGGAGGGAGGGTGGGAAGTAAGGTCTCATATGAGAATTCAGCAGTGAGAATGGAGATGTGGATGTGAAATGAGAGAAGTTCTCAAGATACAGGTGACTGGATTTGATATACTTAACATGGATAATTAAAAAAACAACATCTAGAAGAGGTTGATGATAACTCTTGTAAGAAATGTAACAGCCAGACTAGTGGAGTCCTCTGGTAGGAGAGGCGAGATGAAGACCAAACTGGATGATAGCTTTTCCCTTCATTTAAGCTTTTTTGTAGTGTTTCACTTTGATCTCCATTAATTATACTGTAGCCTTTAAAAAGAAAAACCATTATCCCCAATATTGTAACAGTGTGTTTCTTTCAACAGACATGTGGACACATTTGTGGAGAGCCTCTTCAGACCCCGGAGCTGTCCCAGGGCAGGGATACCGAGATGAATAATAAAATTCCTGCCCATGAAGAACCCAGAGCCCCAAAGAAAGATTAATAGTGTAGATTTCAGTAGAGAAAGAACTGGACCATAGTAAAAAGACATATTCTATGACTTTGGGGAAGTGATATAATACAACTTTACTTCATTTTTTTTCTTTATTATTATTATTATTATACTTTAAGTTTTAGGGTACATGTGCACAACGTGCAGGTTTCTTACATATGTATACATGTGCCATGTTGGTGTGCTGCACCCATTAACTCGTCATTTAACATTAGGTATATCTCATAATGCTATCCCTCCCCCGTCCCCACACCCCACAACAGGCCCCGGTGTGTGACGTTCCCTTTCCTGTGTCCATGTGTTCTCATTGTTCAATTCCCACCTATGAGTGAGAACATGTGGTGTTTGGTTTTTTGTCCTTGCGATAGTTTACTGAGAATGATGTTTTCCAGTTTCATCCATGTCCCTACAAAGGACATGAACTCATCATTTTTTAGGGCTGCATCGTATTCCATGGTGTATATGTGCCACATTTTCTTAATCCATTCTATCATTGTTGGACATTTGGGTTGGTTCCAAGTATTTGCTATTGTGAATAGTGCTGCAATAAACATACGTGTGCATGTGTCTTTATTGCAGCATGATTTATAATCCTTTGGGTATATACCCAGTAATGGGATGGCTGGGTCAAATGGTATTTCTAGCTCTAGATCCCTGAGGAATTGCCACACCGACTTCCACAATGGTTGAACTAGTTTACAGTCCCACCAACAGTGTCAAAGTGTTCCTATTTCTCCACATCCTCTCCAGCACCTGTTGTTTCCTGACTTTTTAATGATCGCCATTCTAACTGGTGTGAGATGGTATCTCATTGTGGTTCTGATTTGCATTTCCCTAATGGCCAGTGACGACGAGCATTTTTTCATGTGTTTTTTGGCTGCATAAATGTCTTCTTTTGAGAAGTGTCTGTTCATATCCTTTGCCCAATTTTTGATGGGGTTGTTTGTTTTTTTCTTGTAAATTTGTTTGAGTTCATTGTAGATTCTGGATATTAGCCCTTTGTCAGATGAGTAGATTGGAAAAGTTTTCTCCCATTCTGTAGGTTGCATGTTCACTCTGATGGTGGTTTCTTTTGCTATGCAGAAGCTCTTTAGTTTAATTAGATCCCATTTGTCAATTTTGGCTTTTGTTGCCATTGCTTTTGGTGTTTTAGACATGAAGTCCTTGCCCATGCCTATGTCCTGAATGGTATTGCCTAGGTTTTCTTCTAGGGTTTTCATGGTTTTAGGTCTAACATGTAAGTCTTTAATCCATATTAAATTAATTTTTGTATAAGGTGTAAGGAAGGGATCCAGTTGCAGCTTTCTACATATGGCTAGCCAGTTCTCCCAGCACCATTTATTAAATAGGGAATCCTTTCCCCATTTCTTGTTTTTGTCAGGTTTGTCAAAGATCAGATAGTTGTAGATATGCGGCATCATTTCTGAGGGCTCTGTTCTGTTCCATTGGTCTATATCTCTGTTTTGGTACCAGTACCATGCTGTTTTGTTTACTTTAGCCTTGTAGTGTAGTTTGAAGTCAGGTAGCATGATGCCTCCAGCTTTGTTCTTTTGGCTTAGGATTGACTTGGCAATGTGGGCTCTTTTGTGGTTCCATACGAACTTTAAAGTAGTTTTTTCTAATTCTGTGAAGAAAGTCATTGGTAGCTTGAAGGGGATGGCATTGAATCTATAAATTACCTTGGGCAGTATGGCCATTTTCAATATATTGATTCTTCCAACCCATGAGCATGGAATGTTCTTCCATTTGTTTGTATCCTCTTTTATTTCATTGAGCAGTGGTTTGTAGTTCTCCTTGTAGAGGTCCTTCACATCCCTTGTAAGTTGGATTCCCAGGTATTTTATTCTCTTTGAAGCAATTGTGAATGGGAGTTCACTCATGATTTGGCTCTCTGTTTGTCTGTTATGGGTATATAAGAATGCTTGTGATTTTTGCAGATTGATTTTGTATCCTGAGACTTTGCTGAAGTTGCTTATCAGCTTAAGGAGATTTTGGGCTGAGACGATGGGGTTTTCTAGATATACAATCATGTCATCTGCAAACAGGGACAATTTGACTTCCTCTTTTCCTAATTGAATACCCTTTATTTCCTTCTCCTGCCTGATTGCCCTCGCCAGAACTTCCAACGCTATGTTGAATAGGAGTGGTGAGAGAGGGAATCCCTGTCTTGTGCCAGTTTCTAAAGGGAATCCTTCCAGTTTTTGCCCATTCACTATTATATTGGCTGTGGGTTTGTCATAGATAGCTCTTATTATTTTCAGATACGTCCCATCAATACCTAATTTATTGAGAGTTTTTAGCATGAAGAGTTGTTGAATTTTGTCAAAGGCTTTTTCTGCATCTATTGAGATAATCATGTGGTTTTTGTCTTTGTTTCTGTTTATATGCTGGATTACATTTATTGATTTTCATATGTTGAACCAGACCTGCATCCCAGGGATGAAGCCCACTTGATCAAGGTGGATAAGCTTTTTGATGTGCTGGTGGATTCAGTTTGCCAGTATTTTATTGAGGATTTTTGCATCAATGTTCATCAAGGATATTGGTCTAAAAAATTCTTTTTTTGTTGTGTCTCTGCCAGGCTTTGGTATCAGGATGATGCTGGCCTCATAAAATGAGTTAGGGAGGATTCCTTCTTTTTCTATTGATTGGAATAGTTTCAGAAGGAATGGTACCAGCTCCTCCTTGTACCTCTGGTAGAATTTGGCTGTGAATCCATCTGGTTCTGGACCTTTTTTTGATTGGTAAGCTATTAATTATTGCCTCAATTTCAGAGCCTGTTATTGGTCTATTCAGAGATTCAACTTCCTCCTGGTTTAGTCTTGGGAGAGTGTATGTGTTGAGGAATTTATCCATTTCTTCTAGATTTTCTAGTTTATTTGCATGGAGGTGTTTATAGTATTCTCTCATGGTAGTTTGTATTTCTATGGGATCGGTGGTGATATCCCCTTTGTCATTTTTATTGTGTCTATTTGATTCTTCTCTCTTTTCTTCTTTATTAGTCTTGCT
>NW_026652339.1:0-38317 GCF_009828535.3 Hylobates moloch
GCCACTAGCACGGCTCACTGTTGATGAAGGCTGGGGAGAGCTCTGGTATTCGCGGAGTCCCGTGCTGTCTGTATTGCCGTAATGCTCTGTCTTTCTCCCTTCATGGGAGTGTGCTGTGGCATTTAGTCGTGAGAGTGGGTGTGACCTGTGTGCGGGTTTTGCAGGTCTGGAGGCGGCTGGTGGAAATCCACTTCCCCGTGGAGCATGGCTGGAAGGAGTCGTTGCTGGGAGACATGGAATGGAGGCTCAAACAGGTACCAAAAGTTCGGGGACAGTCTTTTCAGGGCGTGAAGGCAAGCTGGAGAACCCCAGACCATTAGCGACAGCCAAGAGATCTCAGCGGTGCCTCTCTGTGGGCAGGGATGCGGTGAATCACAGCTCCGTGTTTCTGTTTCTGATCCAGCCCTTACAGTCTGTCCCCAGAAGAGCGCTTCGGAGTCTTACTGAGAGGACAGAGAGGAACAAGGGCCCAGGATCTCACCATCATGGGGGTGCAGGATTTTTCCTGACCCCTTCGTTGGACTTGCGATGGGGATGCTGTGTTTACTTGGCCCACCGTGCTCAACCCCTTGTGGGAGGGAGCACGTGGGTGAGTGTGGCATCTGGCTAGCTGCTTTGGGAGCTGGCAGGAGCAAGCTCCGTGCAGGCCCTGCAGCAGTGCCCAGGTTGAGGTGCCTGCAACCTCCAAAGCTCTAGAGGGTGTGTTACAGTGCTCTCTTAGCTCCGCTGTCTATGGACAGTGGTGTGTTATCAGCTCAGTGGGCCCCTTGCCTTGTTGCCTAGGGTGGCTGCCCTCTGCCAGGGCCAATGTGACAGCCTCTTTTAGGTACCCACACTCGGTGGGTCCCAAGCCCTTGTCCAGCATCCAAGAAGAATGAGGTCACCTGGACACTTGAAGGATGGTGAAGGTGGAGAATTTTATTAAGCAATGGAAATGGCTCTCCGTGGAGAGGGGAGCTGGAGAGGGGATGGGTCAGGTGGGGAGTCTTCCTCTGGTCCAGGTGTGTCTGGCTGGCTCTTCCCTGAAGTCAGGACATCTTTCCAAAGTTAAACCCTCTCTCCTTGGAAGTCCAGCCATCCCTCTGAAGTCAAGTCACCTGTTTCCAGTCAAGCTACTTCTCTCTCACTACCAAGTCTGGGGTCTTTTTAGGCACGAGATAGAGGGCAGGGTGGGCCGTAGGTAGTTTTGGAAAGAGCAACATTCTATTGGTAAAAAGACATTACTCTGAAGGAACCAGTGGGGAGAGAGCAGGCACACAGGGATAGAGGTTCTCACTTTGGACCATGGGTTTCAGGCTTTTCGGATGGAAGGTGGGGTTCTGCCAGGGACCTGCCCCTGTCTGCACAGGATTTCTCTGCCTCCTGCCTCCATCGGTGGGGCCCCAGGCAGAGGAGGGGCCAAGCCTACCCATAGCAAGTCTAAATGGCCCGTTGGTGACAGGAGCCTCATGACACACAAGTGGAGGACACACAGACATGCCCCTCATGCTGAATTAAGGCCTGAGGCTCGAGGAAAATTAGCTTTTATGTGATATGAGAGTTTTATATGTAACTTTTTTTTTTTTTTTTTGAGACGGAGTCTCGCTCTGTCGCCCAGGCTGGAGTGCAGTGGCGGGATCTCAGCTCACTGCAAACCCCACCTCCCGGGTTCACGCTATTCTCCTGCCTCAGCCTCCCGAATAGCTGGGACTACAGGTGCCCGCCACCACGCCCAGCTATATTTTTGTATTTTTTGTAGAGACGATGTTTCACCATGTTAGCCAGGATGGTCTCGATCTCCTGACCTTGTGATCCACCTGCCTCACCCTCCCAAAGTGCTGGGATTACAGGTGTGAGCCACCGTGCCTGGCCGATATGTAACTGTTAAATGGATCTTTAAAGGGAAAAGTCAGAAACAAGGAAAAATGACCTATTTCTCATAACTTACCTGTTTTTGCAAGCCAGGTGCTTTTTCTGCAGAGTGGGAAAAGAGACTCTTTTAAATTTTAGCCTTTGGTCCACTGGTCGGGGGCAGGGAGGACATGCTTTGCGTGGGCCGGGAGAAGCTTAAAATTGGGGGAAACGGTAAAACAGTGGGAAAGTAAAAATGACGAAAGAACTTTCATCCCATAGAGCACTGGAGCGCTGCATCCGAAAGCTCTGAAACCACCCCCCTTCGATTTTTGCAGGAGAAACCCCTCTCCCAGATCACTGCCTACTGCAATAGTCACTGGGACACCAATGGCTTAGAGGACAGTGTGGCCAAGACCTTTGAGAAATGCGTCATTGAAGCCGTGAGCTCAGCCTGCCAGGTGAACAACCTCTCCTCCCGGGGAAACGGATTCGGGCTCACAGCTGTGTTCTTCCATGACCCAGCTAAGGGCTATGAAGCACCCGCTGGGTCTCAGCTCCTCTGCTAACTCAGAGATTGGGAAGTGGGCACCCTCCTCCCTCGCCAAGGGCAATGGCGCTGAAATCCAGTTCTCTCCGGATTCCTGGGTGTACTGCACAGTCCCTGCTGCTCGCACCATCCTGCATGTGTTCCATATGGAATCACGGCCGTGCGCGTGTGGCACAAGTCACACGGGCTTGCAGGCCGTTCCTCAGACGGCCCTGTTATCACTGTGGCTGCTGGTTTGTTTGATTGTTAACCCTTGCTCAGTAGGTGTGCAGGAAAAGACTCCAAAGGTTGACAGAACATTTATGGAAGCAAAATGTGTGAAATGGAAAATGGTATCAATTTATTTAGCTCTTTTTGGCAAAGGGGAAGAGATTGTGCCCCTCTGTCTCCCAGGAACAGTCTCCCAGGCAGTGCCACACGAGGAAGCTCCCTGCTGGCCACGGCTCCCCCGCTCACATTTCCTAATTGGACACTTAATCCCTGTACAAGCACCGCCTTGCGGCCACAGGGGAAGTCCAGAAACATTGAGGTCATTGAATTCTGGGGACCAAGGGGTTCTAATTTTTTAAGTGACTGATACCATTGATAAGGTTTTCCTTTCCCTTATTTGTTAACTCTCTGTTGAGATATCGTTCATATGCCATACGGTACCTCCGTCAAAAGTTCCAGTTCAGCAGGTTTTGGGGTAGTCACAGATATGTACAGTCATCACCACAGTTAACGACAGAGCATTTTCATCACTTCAAAGAGAAACCCTGTCCCCTTTAGCCATCATCCTCCTCCCCTCTAGCCACCCACTCCCCTCTGCAGGCATAAACAATCGCTGAACATAAACAACTGCTTCTGTGGCTTTCTCTGTTCTGTCATATGAATGGAATCATATATGTGGCCTTTTGGGTATGGCTTATTTCACTGAGCGTAATGTTTTGTTGTTGTTGTTGTTGTTGTTCTTTGTTTGTTGTTTTTGAGACAGAGTTTCACTCTTTTTGCCCAGGCTGGAGTGCAATGGTGCAATCTTGGCTCACCGCAACCTCTGCCTCCCAGGTTCAAGTGATTCTCTTGCCTCAGCCTCCCAAGTAGCTGGAATTACAGCTACTTTTTGTTTAAAGAGTCTTTTAATTGTTTAAAGAACAATGTGCCGCCACACTTGGCTAATTTTATGTTTTTAGAAGAGACGGAGTTTCTCCATGTTGGTCAGGCTGGTCTCAAACTCCCGACCTCAGGTGATCCACCCACCTTGGCCTCCCAAAGTGGTGAGATTACAGGCGTGAGCCACCGTGCCCGGCCGAGCATAATGTTTTAAAAATCCATCCAGGCTGGACACAGTTGCTCACGCCTGTAATCACAGCACTTTGGGAGCCCAGGAGTTCAAGACAAGCCTGGGTAACAGAGTAAGACCCTGTCTCTATAAAAACTAAAAAATAAACAAAAAAATTAGCCAGGCATGGCTGGGCACACCTGTGGTCCCAGCTACTTGGGAGGCTGAGGTGGGAGGCTCCCTTGGGACCAGAAGGTCAAGGCAGCAGTGAGCCATGATCACACCACTGCACTTCAACCTGGGGGACAGAGCAAGACCCTGTCTCGAAAAGCAATAACAACAAAAGTCCATCCATATTGTAGCATGTGTCAGTTTACGTTAAGTATTCCTTACCCAAAATGCTTAAGACCAGAAGTGTTTTGGATTTCAGATGTTTTCAAATTTTGGAATATTTGCATTTACATAATGAGATGTCTTCCAGATGGGACCCAGAGTCTAACCACAAAATTCACTTGTTTCATATACATCTTATACACATAGCCTGAAGGTAATTTTATACAATATTTTTAACAATTTCGTGCCTGAGACAAAGTTTGTGTTAAGTATTTGTATGTTGAATTTTTCACTTGTGGCATCATTATACTCAAAAAGTTTGGATTTGGAGTATTTTGGATTTTGGGATTAGGAATGCTCAACCTGTATTTCATTTCTTTCCATGGCCAAATATTATTCCCTGTTTATCCATGTGTCCATTGACGGCCATCTAGGTTGCTTCTTCGGCTATTATAAATCTGCTGATACAAACATTAGTGTACATGTTTATGTGTGGGTGTATGTCTTCATTTCTCCTGGGTGTATACCTCGATGTGGAATTGCTGAATCATATGGTAACTCCATGTTTAATTGTTTAAAGAACTGTCGGCCGAGTCCCACAGCAGCTGGAACCATTTTCAATCCCTCCAGCAGCATAGGAGGCTTCCAGGTTCTCCACATCCTCACCAACATGTGTTATCTAACTTTTTGATTCTAGCCATCCTAGTGGGTATGAAGTGGTATCTCCTTGTGGTTTTTGTTTGTTTTTTGAGATGGAGTCTTGCTCTGTCACCCAGGCTGGAGTGCAGTGGCGTGATCTTGGCTCACTGCAACACCTCCACCTCCTGGGTTCAAGCAATTCTCCTGCCTCAGTCTCTCGAGTAGCTGGGACTACAGGCATGTGCCACCATGCCCAGCTAATTTTTGTATTTTTGGTAGAGATGGGATTTTACCATGTGGGCCAGGATGGTCTCGATCTCTTGACCTCATGATCCACCTGCCTCAGCCTCCCAAAGTGCTGAGATTACAGGCGTGAGCCACCGTGCCCGGCCTCATTGTGGTTTTTAACTGCATTTCTCTGATAACTAATGATATCAAGCATCTTTTCATATGCTTATTGGATTTATCTGTATTTTCTTTGGAGAAATGTTTATTGAGATATTTTGCCCCTCATCCCCCCCGCTTTTTTTTTTTTTTTTTTTTTTTTTTTTGAGAAGAGGTCTTGCTTTGTCACCCAGGCTGGAATACAATGGCACGATCACAGCTCACTACAGCCTCAACCTCCTGGGCTGAAGTGGTCCTCCCACTTCAGTCTCCCAAGTAGCAGGGACTACAGGCATATGCCACCATGTTCAGCTAATTAAAAAAAAAAAATTTCTGTGGGCCGCGCACGGTGGCTCACACCTGTAGACCATCCTGGCTAACACGGCGAAACCTTGTCTCTACTAAAAATACAAAAAATTAGCTGGGCATGGTGGCATGCGCCTGTAGTCCCAGCTGCTTGGGAGGCTGAGGCCAGAGAATCACTTGAACCCATGAGGTGGAGGTTGCAGTGAGCTGAGATTATGCCACTGCACTCCAGCCTGGGCGACAGAGCGAGACTCTGTCTCAAAAAAAAAAAAAAAAATTTTTTTTTTGGTAGAGACAGGGTCTTGAGATGTTGCCCAGGCTGGTCTTGAACTCCTGGACTCACATAAGCCTCCCTCCTTGGCCTCCCAAAGTGTTGGGATTGAAGGCATGAGCCACCACACCTGGCCTCTTTTGCTCATTTTTAAATTGGGTTGTCTTTTTATTATAGAGTTGGGAGTCTTTATTCTATATACAAGTCCCTTGTCAGATATATGATTGCAAGTATTTTCTCCCATTCTGTGTGGTTTTTTTTCACATTCTTGTTGGTTTCTTTTGAAGCACAGGAGTCTTTAATTTTGAAGAAGTTGAGCATATCTGTTTTTTCTTTTGTTGCTTGTACTTTTGGTGTCAAAGAATCCTTTGCCAAATCCTAGGTGACGAAGATTTACTCCTATGTTTATTTATCTCCAAATGTTGTATAGTTTTAGCTCTTACATTTAGGCCTTTGATCCATTTTGAGTTCCTTTTTGTATATGGTGTGAGGTAAGGGTTCTGTTTCATTCTCTTGCATGTGGACATCCAGTTGTCCCAGCATTTGTTGAAAGGACTCTACATTCCTCATTGAGTGATGTTGGCACTCTTGTCAAAAATCTGTTGACGATACATATATGGATTTATTTCTAGATTTTCAATTCTATGTATTGATCTACTTGCCTATCCTTGTGTCAGTACCACACTGGACTACCATTGCTTTCTAGTAAGTTTTGAAATTGGGATGTGTGAGTCCTCCTACTTCGTTCTTATTTTTCAAGATTGTTTTGGCTATTTTGGGTCCCTTGCAATTTCATAAGAATTTTAGAATCAGTATGTCAGTTTCCACTGACAAGGAAGTCAGCTGGGATTCTGATAGGGCTGGTATTCAATGTATAGATGAGTTTGGAGAGCATTGCCGTCTTAACAAGGTTAAGTTGGATTTCTTTCATTCAATTAGATTTTTTTTTCCCTGTTTAGACGGAGTCTCGCTCTGTTGCCCAGGCTGGAGTGCCCAAGTAGCTGGGACTACAGGTGCTCACCACCATGCCTGGCTAATTTTTGTATTTTTAGTAGAGTTGGGGTTTCACCATATTGGTCAGGCTGGTCTCGAACTCCTGACCTCAGATGATCCACCTGCCTTGGCCTCCCAGAGTCCTGGGATTACAGGCATGAGCCACCATTCCTGGCCAATTTCTTTTGACAATGTTTTGTATTTTTCATAGTTTAAATTTTGCACTTCTTTTGTTAAATTTCTAAGTACTTTTTTTTGTGGGGGGATGGTGCTATTGTAATTGGAATTGTTTTCTGAATTCCATTTCCAGATCGTTCCTTGCTGGTGTCTAGACACATAGTGCTCCATGTGTCTTGTAGCCTGCAACATTGCTAAGCTCATTTGGTAGCTCAAATTGTGTGTGTGTGTGTGTGTGTGTGTGTGTGTGTGTGTGTGTGTGTGCATGAGAGAGAGAGAGAGAATTAAATTTTCTATACATAAGATCATATCATCTGTGAATTGAGTTTCACTTCTTCCAATCTGGATGCCTTTTATTTCTTTCTCTTGCATAACTGCCCTGGCTAGAACCTCCAGTACAATGTTTAATGAAAGTGTTGAAAGTGGACATCTTTGTCTTGTTCTGATCTTAAGAGAAGGTTTCAGTCTTTTGCCACCAGGTGTGATGTCAGCGTGAGCTTTTCATAGATGCCCTTTATCAGTTTGTGGAAGTTCTTTTTGTTCCTCATTTGTTGAATGTTTTTTTTTAATCATAGAAGAGAGTTGGATTTTGTCAAATGCTTTTCCCGTATCTACTGAAATGATCATGCGATATTTTCCTATTGTTATTAACTGATATTTGATGTTAAATCAACCTTTCATCCCTGAGATAAATTACACTTGATTGTGGTGTATAGTTCCTTTAACATGTGGCTGGATAAGGTTTTCTTTTATCCTTTTAAATGTCAGAAAGTATCTATTATAAATTAACCTTGTGGCTTTTACTAATTACTGAAATATTTTGCAGAAACTTTGAACCTAAGAAAGAAAAATATTGTTTCTGGGAGGAGAATTAAAATGTATATGTTGTTCATAGGCAGCTTTTTAAAAGAATTACAGTTTAGGAACATAAAATATATGCTATATTAAGGGTTTATTCATTTTTGGTATTTTTCATGATATGAAAGTCCAAAAAAAAATGTAGAAACTGGCAGCCAGAAGGAAGGAGGGTTACTGGTTATGTTGGTGTGTGTTTGTGTGTGCGTCTTCACATCTCTGGTGCTGGACACTTAAGGAGGCAGTATACAAGGAAATGAAAATTTTTGAAGAAATGTAAAGTGTTTTACTATTTTGCTCTTTTTGTGGCCTTGTAAAACAAGTTACAGTAGATTTCTGAAATGCTATTGAGTAAGTAATTTGCTTTTGTTATTTCAAAACAAACTAATGAAAAACTTCTAAATGTCCCTCTTTTATTAATTTTCTTGTAGTCTCAGACCAGTATCCTTCAGGGACGCTCTTGCTCTAATTTGCGGAAATTTGGCACCCTCTTGTCTGCTGTGATCACTAAGTCCTGGCCTAGGAACAATGGGGAAGCCGTGGACAACTTGGATGACATTCTGAAGCATCTGCTCACGTTGGCAGATGTCAAGCACCTCTTCAGACTGTGTGGTATGTTTGCCGGAGTGCCGGGAACATGAGCTCAGGGAAGGTGGTGTCTTCTTGACTCTGGGAAAGGTGGGAGGCAGAAGATTTGACAGGATGATACTGAATTGGGATGGGCTGATGTTTGACAAAGGCTGCAGTTTGGATAGAGAGACCCTGGAAGGCTCAGAGTGTCTTGTGTTGTATATAATAACTAATGCTAACAGCCACTATTCATTGAATGCTTGCTGTACCCTAGCGACTGTGCTGGGTCGCAAGGGAAGTGCCCTTGAGACAACCCTTCTGAAAGTCCCCTTTAAGGCCCCCAATTTTCAGATCAGGAAACAAATGGAGAAGGCAATGCAACTTACCTAAGGTCTCAAAGATTATAAGTAGTAAAAACTAAACTCCAGACCCAGGTATGTCTTATTTGGAGAACAATATAGAACGTCCAAGCCAACATCGATGACCTCAACAGAAAGTGAAGTACTGTGCTGTCTGATTTCCCACCCAGCCCCCCGCGCCCCAAGTGTTTTGTGGTCAAGGGGGAGAGAGAGATATTCCATCCTAAAAACGTTAGAGTCCAGTTGACATGTGAGACCTTAGATTCATATCTTTTAGTGAGAAGGCACTGGATGTGGAGCAGCCAAAATCAATGCTGAACTTCCTACACATCAGGGAAGTTGTGGGGATCAAATAACTGAATTAATATGGGAGTGCATAAGTAAAAGCTACTCTCTTGAAAAGATCATTTTTGTGTTATTTGTATTTATTTATTTATTTATTTTTGAGATGGAGTCTCGCTCTCTCACCCAGGCTAGAGTGCAGTGCTGTGATCTCAGCTCACTGCAACCTCTGCCTCCCGGGTTCAAGCGATTCTCCTGCCTCAGCCTCCCAAGTAGCTGGGATTACAGACGTGAGCCACTGTGCCTGGCAGTTTATTTAATTTTAAAACAAGGTCTTCTCTGTTGCCCAAGTTAGCATGTAGTACAGTGATGCCATCATCGCTCACTGTAAGCCCCGACCTCCCGGGCTCACGTGATCCTCCTGCCTCGGCCTCCCAAGTGGCTGGGACTCCAGGCATGCACCACCATGCCCAGCCTGTTTATAAGTTGGATAGAATTTTTTTTTTTTTTTTTTTGAGATGGAGTCTCGCTCTGTCGTCCAGGCTGGAGTGCAGTGGCACAGTCTCAGCTCACTGCAAGCTCCGCCTCCTGGATTCATGCCATTCTCCTGCCTCAGCCTCCTGAGTAGCTGGGACTACAGGCGCCCGCCACCACGCCCGGCTAATTTTTTGTATTTTTAGTAGAGACGGGGTTTCACCATGTTAGCCAAGATGGTCTGGATCTCCTGACCTCGTGATCCGCCCGCCTTGGCCTCCCAAAGTGCTGGGATTACAGGCGTGAGCCACCGCGCCTGGCCTGGATAGAATTTTTTAGAGCACTTTTATGTGTACAGAAAAATTGAGCATAAAGTACAGAGAGTTGTCATCTGTCTCCCCCACCATCACACAGGCAGTACCCTGTTAGTAACATGCAGCGTTAGTGTGGTGCTTTTGTTACAGCTGATAAGCCAATATCGATACATTATTATTAACTAAAGTCCATAGTTTACAGTAGCGTTCATTTCTGGTGTTGTCCATTCTCTGAGGTTTGGATAAACCATGGCCTGTGTCCACCATTCCAGTATCGTACAGAATAGTTTCGCTGTCCTACAAAATCCTGTGCTGCACCCCTCCCATTTCCTGTAGTCTTTTCCAGAATGTCCTATGGCTGGAATCTTATGGGATGTCGCCTTTAGACTGGCTTCCTTCACTTAGTAATACGTATTTACGTTTCCTTCATGTCTTTTCATGGCTTGAGAGCTAACTTCCTGTTACCACTGAATAATATTCTATTGTGTGGATGTGCTACAATTTGCTTACCCATTCACCTAATGAAAGACATCTTGATTGCTTCCAAGTTTTTGCAATGATTAATAAAGCTACTATGTTTGTTTCTTATGGTGCAGATAAGCTTCATCTTCTCCTAATATTGTATGGCTCTAATATTACTGGGAGAGAAATCCTAAGTGATTAAACGAAACATATATAAAAATTCTTCCCTCTAAATTTGTCATAAAATCAATTCCAAGATTTTGCAAGATAATGAAGATGTACAGAGTATAAAGTTATCACATGGCTGTTTCTCTCTTTGCATATGCTATGAAAATGTCTAAGACCATCCTGATAGGCATTGCTAGGTATGTCTGCATCCCTGGTGCAGTTTCTTCTGCTGTAGGTATTCCTAGGGCGGGGGCTTTTTAAAGAAGATTCTGTGTATTCTATTTAAAAAATATATTCAGACCAGGTGAGGTGGTTCATGTGTATAATCCTAATGTTTTGGGAGGCCAAGGCGGCAGGATCTCTTGAGCCCAGGAGTTTGAGACCAGCCTGGGCAACAAAGTGAGACCCTGTCTCTACAAAAAATTTTGAAAGTTTGCCAGGCATGGTGATGTGCACCTGTGTTCCTAGCTACTCGGGAGGCTGAGGCAGGAAAATCAGGTTACAGTGGGCTGTGGTTGTGGCACTGCACTCAAGCCTGGGTGACAAAGACAGAGTGAGACCCTGTCAAAAAAAAAAAAAAAGGAAGTCAGTCCGTCCATATACTGAAGGGGACATGGGTTTTAACCTGAGAAATGTGTCTCCCAGCTGATTTTGGCCATTGCGGGAGTCATCTTCGTGGACAAGGAAGTTGTTCAGGGGATGAATCTGGGCAAGACCTAACCCTCGTGGGGGAAAGCAGAAGGGAGTGGAGTGATTGGCGCATCTGGAGACACTGGCCAGCCATTGCCTGTGTTTGAGGAAGTGGGGGCAGGACAAGAGGTTATTTGGAATTCCCATGGTAACGGCAAAGAGGCAGGAGGTGGGGAGCCCACTGTTTTGACTGTGTTCTTCATCTGTTCAGGAACCGATGAGGAAATACTAGCAAATATTACAGAGGATGGCAAGAAGTTGATGGCTGCTGCTGACTCTGTGTTCACGAAAGTTGTTGGTGACCTCCTAAATGGAACGATTTTAGTTGGACAACTGGAGCTGATTATAAAGCACAAGAATCAGTTTCTTGACATCTGGCAACTGAGTAAGCATCGAATCGAGATACGCACTTCAGGCTCCTGAGGCATTAAGTAGCTTGAAGACACGTTTGTGTGCATTTTTGTAAAGGAGATGATCATCTTAGCCTTGATAATGAGTATCTCTTCTTGCTCATACGTTGATAGGGGTGGTTTATAATTCTCAAGAACACCACGGGAAAGTGATAGAATAATGGCCATCTCGAAAAAGTGGCTATGTGCAAAACCGTCCTAGTCCTTCTCCTGGTGGCGGGGAAGGTGGGGCGCATTCAAAGCGCTGCCATGGAAAATGGCATTTGTTTGCTGTATTGGGTTACTTTATTGTTGTTCTTATTTTCCAGAGGATAAACGTCTTTCACCCCAGGATGAAAAATGTGCTGTGGAAGAAGCACTGGATTGGAGAATGGAGGAACTGTTATTTCTAAAGAAAGAGAAAAGATGTGTTGATAGTCTCCTGAAGATGTGTGGGAACGTGAAACATCTGATACAAGGTGGTATTCCTGAGACGTGAACAACGTTGAGGGCTCTCAAAGGGTTAGAGGAGAACACAGTAAGAATGGATCACAGTAGCAGATCTTTATTTTGGAGAGAAGGCTTTAAAATTTTTTTTCTTAATTTGCATTTGCTGGGGGGATCGCTTTCACCTCTTTTAGATTCTTCTTTTTGGTATTTATGTCCACATTTCCAAATAACATGCTTAAATGTCTCCTTGATTTTTCCGGTGTCAGCATGAGCTGCTGACGCCCGCTGCGGAAGATGAGGGCTTAGAGCCACACATTTCTGGTCTGTGCCCTGCACACATCACCTTTCCACCTCCTGTTGCTCCCTGTTTTCTCATAGTGGAGTTGCATCACTGTTTAGGGTTAAATCAACAGGACCCACACGGATCACAAGTGAACCACGAAAGAAACCGTCATCATTTTACAATTTTTGCACAAACTCTCTGTTTTCCACAGAATTACATTTCCTGTCAAATGCTGTTTTTTCACTGCGTTAATGATATGCTGTTTTCATTGTATTAATTTCTAATTCCATCCTAATCTCTGCGGAGTGCCTGAATTTCCTTGAAGATCATTGGTTTGACCTTTGAGAAGGAACCTGCCAACCCTGGGCTGCAGACGTAGGGTGGAGTCTCCCTCCACCTCCTAGGGGGCCTTTGCCTCCCGCGCCCCCCTCTGCCGCTACTTGCTCCTGCTTCCTCTGTGGGCAGAGCACACCCTCACTGGCTTCCTGAGAAAAGGGGGTGTAAGAGGTTAAACCCTCGAATCCTTGTGTGTCTAAAGATGTCTGTCCTCTTACTAGGTCAGTCGCTCGGCTAGGTCTAGAATTACAGACCGGAAGTATTTTCCTTCTGAAGTTTCAATGTGCTGCGCCATCATTGCCTCCACAGTGTGGCTATGTATGCAGAAGTCCGATGCAGTGCCAATTACACATCCTTCATGTGTGTGACCTGTTTTCTCTTTCTTGAAGCTCTTGAGCTCTTTCTTTTACTCATATTCTGAAATAATAATGTGTCTTGGCCTGGATCTATGTTCCATTGAGGCTGGGCATGTTGGCTCCCACCTGTAATCCCAGCACTTCAGGAGGCCAAGGCAGGAGGATTGCTTGAGCCTAGGAGTTTGCGACCAGCCTGGGCAACATAGCAAGACCCCATCTCTAAAAAAAATACGAAAAATTAGCAAGACACAGTGGTGCATGCCTGTATTCCCAAGTACTTGGGAGGCTGAGGCAGGAGGATCACTTGAGCCTGGAAGGTCGAGGCTGCAGTGAGCCGAAATCACACAACACTCCAGCTTGGGTGACAGAGTAGGACCCTGTCTCAAAAAATAAAATATTTTCAGTCCCCTCTATTGGGTATTAATCGGTAGGTCTTTCAACTCTAGATATCAAAACCCTTGAGTTCTGGGAAATTCTCTTGAATGATTTAATTTTTTCTTCTCTTGCTAGAATTCCTGTTAATTGGATACGGGACCTCCTGGATGATCATCTAACTGTCATCATTTTTCTCTCCGGTTTTCTATCTCTGTTTTTTGCTCTGCTCTTGAGAGATTTATTCAGAACCAAACTTTCTGCTTAGATTTTCATGTCAGCTTTCGTATATATATTTAATGTAAAGGAATTCTTTTTCTCGGAATGATCCTTTTTAAATTCTATCCTGTTCTTGTTCACGCTGCAGCGTCTTCCCTTCTGGGTTATTCACCATTTTGTTTTGGAGGTTTTGCTTTTCCTGGCATCATGTGCTGCTTCCTTTCACTTGTTGATTTGTTTTGATTTTCCTCCTATGTCTGGACATTCTTGTTTGTATGTTTATTAAGAGAAAGCCCTCACAAGTGGGTTGGCCCTCTGCGGGTTGCTGCCGTGGGGTGCCGTGGCTCGGCCTGGAAGTTGGCCTGTCTCCTGAAGTCTTCTGTCTCCTGCCTGGAGGGTGTGGGCCTGGCTGCCGGGTTTCTGGGAGCCAAGAGGGAGAAGCGGGCTGGCGGGCCTTGGCATCCTGTGCGTGGTCCTCCCATGGCCCGTGTTCTCAGTGTGGTTCTCCACCACCTCCCTCTGTCTCCTGTGCTTCACACCCCATCCTCCTTCCCCCGAGATTGGATAATTCATGTCTTCTGTTAGCTTCCTGAGAAAGGTGATGTGTCTAGAAATGCCCTTTTTTCTGCCATGTATCTGTGGCCTCCAATCCACACGCCCCTCTGCGTTATCCTTTCTAGAAAATAAACCATCTGTTGGCTGCTGGGTTGAAGGAGGAGGTCCACCTGCTGTGTCAGGACACTGGGGTGACAGTCGGTGTGCTGGATGGACCACATCTTTTTTTTGAGACAGGGTCTTGCCCTGTTGTCCAGGCTGGAGTGCAGTGGCTCAGTCTTGGCTCACTGCAACCTCTGCTTCCCGGGTTCAAGTGAATCTTGTGTCTCAGCCTCCCTAGTAGCCGAGATTACAGGTGTCCACCACCACGTCCAGCTAATTTTTTGTATTTTTAGTGGAGATGGGATTTCATCATGTTGGCCAGGCTGGTCTTGAACTCCTGACCTCAAATGATCCATCCGCCTCAGCCTCCCAAAGTGCTGGGATTACGGGCATGAGCCACTGTGCCCAGCCTGGGCCGTGTCTTAAACAGACTTTGAACGCAGTCTTCCTTATTTCATCACCACCTCCCAGTCTGCAGTGACCTGCACCATGTGTGTCTGGTTTTTGGGAATCCTGTGACATAAAAGTGCTCAGCTCTCAGCATTGCCCACTGGGGCCCCAGGACTCCCTGTTACCAGGCCTCACGTGTCATTTGCCACTGGTGCAGCTCGTTTGCAACTTCTAAAATTTTGTTCCTGTTATCCTGTTCGCCATTCCTCCTCCTGTCCTTGTCAGTTTATGACTTTTTTTTTTTTTTTTTTTGAGATGGAGTCTCACTCTGTCACCCAGGCTGGCATGCAGTGGCACAGTCTCAGCTCACTGCAACCTCCACCTCCCAGGTTCAAGTGATTCTCCTGCCTCAGCCTCCTGAGTAGCTGGGATTACAGGTACGCTCCACCACGCCTGGCTAATTTTTGTATTTTTAGTAGAGACAGGGTTTTGTCATGTTGGCCAGGCTGGTCATGAACTCCTGACCTCAGGTGATCCGCCCATCTCAGCGTCCCAACATGCTGGGATTACAGGCATGAGCCACTGCGCCCAACTAGTTTATGACTTTTTATTTTTATTTTTTTGAGATGGAGTCTTGCTCTGTCCCCCAGGCTGGAGTGCAGTGGCGCGATCTCGGCTCACTGCAAGCTCCGCCTTCCGGGCTCACGCCATTCTCCTGCCTCAGCCTCCCGAGTAGCTGGGACTACAGGCGCCCACCACCACGCCCGGCTAATTTTTTGTATTTTTAGTAGAGACAGGGTTTCACCGTGTTAGCCAGGATGGTCTCGATCTCCTGACCTCGTGATCCGCCCACCTCGGCCTCCCAAAGTGCTGGGATTACAGGCTTGAGCCACCGCGCCCGGCCAGTTGATGACTTTTTAAATGCAGTTTATATTCTGTCATTGGAGTGGGATTTGGCAAAGAGTAAACAGATGCGTGTTTTCCCACTGCCATCTTTACCCAGAAGTTTATGATGCTTTCTTTATCATGAATATTGGTTAACAAGGCTAAGCGGGGAGGGAAAGACCTGTGAACTCTTCCTGAGAAAGAAATCCTAGCAGTTGTGTGCTCTTGAGTTCGCTCAGAGAATTGAGGAGAGTAAGTCTTAGGAAAGTGAAATAAAATGGAATCATGATTAGAGCTTTGACTTTTGACATTTTCTTTTGGTTTCTAAAGTGGACTTTGGAGTGCTTGCAATAAGACACTCACAAGACCTCAGCAGTAAAAGATTAAATGAAGTCGTGACAGTGAGACAGTCCACCTCCTCGAACTCGCAGAGGACAACGCATTACCAGCTGAGCTCCCAGGTCCGAGAAATGGCTGGGAAGATAGACTTGCTCAGAGACAGCCACATCTTCCAGATCTTCTGGCAGAAAGCCGCAGAGCCGCTGAGTGAACCTAAGGAGGACCAGGAAGCCGCAGAGTTGCTGAGTGAGCCCGAAGAAGAATCAGAAAGGCATACCCTTGAGCTTGAAGAGGTGTATGACTATTTGTATCAGCCTTCTTACAGAACGTTCATTAAACTGTACCAGGATCTAAAGTCAGGACGGGTCACCCTTGCAGAGATTGATGTCATCTTCAAGGACTTTGTGAATAAATACACGGACCTGGATTCAGAACTTAAGATCATGTGCACTGTGGACCACCAGGGCCAAAGCGATTGGATCAAGGAGCGAGTCGAACAGATCAAGGAATACCATCACCTGCACCAGGCTGTCCACGCAGCCAAGGTCATCTTGCAGGTCAAAGAGAGCCTGGGACTGACCGGTGACTTCAGTGTTCTCAACACTTTACTAAATTTTGTAAGTTATTTGCTGGGGACTGTGGGGGTTTGGAGGGGCGTCCTGCCTCACGCTCTTCAGAAGCCATGGGCTTCGTGGCTTTGAAAAGCGGGGCGGATGACTTAGAGCTTCCGTCAGGGACCCCTGTGTGTGTGGTACTTGAGGCCTGAATATCCCGAGGGCTTTGTTTTTACCTTTGTTATAAATAGTACCACTGCTCCTTAGCCAGAGGGAGTTTTCTTGGGTCTGCATGGAGATCAAGAACTCAGGAAAGGGCAACAATCCTCTTTTCCTAACGGGCATTTGTAAAGGGTCATAGGCTCTCTTCAGGTTACAGAAGCCAAAAAGCAAAACACTTTGTCGGCGGCCCAACTGCATCTCCCAGTTCCACCCAAAAGCGGTAAATCAGTTGTTTCTGTTAGAGTTAAGAGGTGAGTCTTTTGCTATTTTTTTTTTTTTTTTTTTTTTTGAGACGGAGTCTCGCTCTGTCGTCCAGGCTGGAGTGCAGTGGCGCGATCTTGGCTTACTGCAAGCCCCGCCTCCCTGGTTCACGCCATTCTCCTGTCTCAGCCTCTCCGAGTAGCTGGGACCACAGGTGCAAGCCACCATGCCCGGCGAATTTTTTTGGTACTTTTTTTTAGTAGAGACAGGGTTTCACTGTGTTAGCCAGGATGGTCTCGATCTCCTGACCTTGTGATCCACCCACCTTGGCCTCCCAAAGTGCTGGGATTACAGGCGTGAGCCACCGCGCCCGGCTGAGTCTTTTGCTGCTTATGTTTTTAGGTAGACCAAGATAATGATTAGAATTTAGCATAAAAGCTGGAATCACAGCTGGGCACAGTGGCTGATGCCTGTAATCCCAGCACTTTGGGAGGCTGAGGTGGGCAGATCACCTGAGGTCAGGAGTTCAAGACCAGCCTGACCAACATGGTGAAACCCTGTCTCTACTAAAAATACAAAAATTAGCCGGGTGTGGTGTCAGGTGCCTGTAATCTCAGCTACTGGAGAGGCTGAGGCAGGGAGATCGCTTGAACCAGGGAGGCGGAGGTTGCAGTGAACCGAGATTGTGCCACTGCACTCCAGCCTGGGCGACAGAGCAAGGCTCCGTCTCAAAAAAAAAAAAAACAAAAACAACCTGGAATCACATCCATTTACACTTGAACTTCAATGCACGTCCTCAAGGAAGCAACTGCTCTGGGCCTTTATTGATAAAGCAGAAAAAGCAACAGTAGTTACCTGGCAGGGTTATGTGAGAATTGATTTTAAAATCCACTTTATTAAAATGCTTAGCAGAATATCAGGTTCCTAGGAATCACAGTTCCTCTTGATCAGGGAGAAACAGCCGTGGGGGTTCGATCATCCAATTCAGGGGTAAGAGCTCGGTGTGCCTGTTGTCACAGCAGTGGCAAATCTAGGCATCGAGGGAGGGTGGGGCTGCTGGGATGGTCAGTGCTTGCAGCTCACGGATTCTTGGGTTCTGGTTAATGAGTTCCAGTCCACAGTAGAGCTTTCTCTTGCAGACTGATGACTTCGGCCATGGAACACTGGACCAGATCAACCAGGAGCTCATCCAGGCCAAAAATCTGCTCCAGGACATCAGTGAGGCCCGGTGCAAGGGGCTGAAGGCTCTGTCCCTGAGAAAGGAGTTCATCTGCTGGGTCCGGGAGGCTCTTGGAGGTAAAATTAGCCTTTGGGGTTGCGTGGAAGTCTGGAGAAAGTTTTCAGATGGCGCATTGTGTGGCGTTCCTAAACTCTTTGGCAATACCTCCCCTTGGCCAAGGGCTACGTAAAGGGCAGAAAGATGTTGCCTGCATGCTTTAGGGAGATGGGCACTGCTCATACAGTTCACAGTATTTCCCACGTGCTGGTGTAAAAGCCACTCACCTCGCCACACCCCGCCACTTTGGAAGCTGTAAATGGCTCAGGTTCCTTTTCTGTAAAATCTTGCCCCCTTCAGCTTTTTCTTCCGGTAGATTTTTACTGGAGGACAAGGAGAGCTCCTGCCCACAGAGAGGTTTTTTTCTGTTTGTTTGTTTTTTTGAGACAGAGTCTTGCTCTGTCGCCCAGGCTGGAGTGCAGTGGCGTGATCTTGGCTCACTGTAACTTCCGCTTCCGGCTTCACGCCATTCTCCTGCCTCAGCCTCCTGTGTAGCTGGGACCACAGGCGCCCACCACCACACCCAGCTACTTTTTTGTATTTTTAGTAGAGATGGGGTTTCACCGTTTTGGCCAGGCTGGTCTTGAACTCCTGACCTCAGGTCATCCACCCATCTTGGCCTCCCAAAGTGCAGGCGTGAGCCACCGCGCCCGGCCCCTCAGAGAGATGTTTCTCACAGCTTATCCATTGATGCTGTACGTTTCTTGGCAGCCTCTTCAGTTCTGTCGCTTAGATGTCATTGGCGGAGGAGAGAGGAAGAGGCAGAGGAGGCAGGAGGGGCATAGGCGGCAGTGCAGGTGTGCTGAGGGGTCTGGGGCCACCACCTGCTGGATCGCAGGCTCTGGCTCTCTTGGGAGAGCTGCTGGTTTCAATGGTGGACTCTTTGGTCCACGCTGATGCACATCCTTCAATGAGTAATTTATCTGAGGGGAATGATCTGCGTGTTTCATAGTTAATTGTGAACATGTTATTTACAGCTGAGCCTTAGTTTCTTTTTGTTTAAATGGCAATGTTGTGTGGATTGAAGGAAACAGCGTACACAAAAACGCAGTACAGTGCCTGGGACATTGAAATTGCTCAGGAATGGCGAGATATCGTTTAGTGGTATGAACAGACACTACAGGCCGGGCGTGGTGGCTCACCCCTGTAATCCCAACACTTTGGGAGGCCAAGGCAGGTGGATCACCTGAGGTCAGGAGTTGGAGATCAGCCTGACCAACATGGCGAAACCCTGTCTCTACTAAAAATACAAAAAATTAGCCAGGTGTGGTGGTGGGCGCCCGTAATTCCAGCTACACTGGAGGCTGAGGCAGGAGAATCACTTGAACCTGGAAGGCAGAGGTTGCAGTGAGCCGAGATCGTGTCACTGCACTCCAGGCTGGGTGACAGAGTGAGACTCTGTCTCAAAAAAAAAAAAAAAAAAAAACTACAAAAGATTAGGTGTTCCGGACTCTTACTGAAAGCAGAAAGTGGACAGAACCTTAAAAATTCATGAAATATCATTTCAGCTTCAGTAAGGATTACTGCCCAAGACCGAGTCTTATGCTATGATGGAACAGTCCCACGCTGACCCCCCTCTTCTCTTCCCCAGGCATCAATGAGCTGAAAGTGTTTGTGGACCTGGCCTCTATCTTAGCGGGGGAGAATGACATTGATGTGGACCGGGTGGCCTGCTTCCATGACGCTGTACAGGGCTACGCATCCCTGCTGTTTAAGCTGGACCCCAGGATGGGCTTCAGCGCATTCATGAAGCATCTGAAAAAGCTGTGGAAGGCTCTGGACAGTGACCAGCACCTGCCCAGAAAACTGGTGAGTCTTATTCTGGCTGTAATGCAGATTACGTTGAATAGAGCGTTGCTTAGCAACATTAGGGGAGTGACTGTGCAAATGGTGGTACACCTGTGTGGTAGGTTTGTACACAGCCGTTTTCAATGATATTTTAAAAGCTTTTCTTCATAAATGGAAATTCACCATCTTGTTACTTAGAAAGCGGGATACCAAATTACATGACACATAGTATTCTCTAAGGTGCAAAACACATGTGGAAAAAAGACAGAAAGGAAGTATGCTGAAACGTTGCCAGGAGTTTTCTCTGAATGGTCGTAATTGTCATTTTATTCTGTTACTTTTTGTTATTTTCTATAATTGATAGAATTTTTTATCAGAAAAAAGTAAACATTTAAAATTAGCCAGGCATGGTGGTGTGCACCTGTAATCCCAGCTACACTGGAGGCTGAGACAGGAGAATTGCTTGAACCCGGGAGGCAGAGATAGCAGTGAGCTGAGATCACACCACTACACTCCAGCCTGAGTGACAAAGTGAGACTCTGTCTCAAAAAAAAGAAAAGAAAAAAGTAAACATTTAAGTTTAAGTAAACTACCTGTAGCAGGGTCTGAATTGACGTAGGCAGCTTAACTAGATACCTGGGCCAGCCCCCGGACGGCTGCTCTGCACGTGGGTGGAGGAAGAAGTGACATATGGAAGGGCAGGTAAAGCTATCTTCATTTTTCTGCTAGAAAGTCAGCAGAGTTTCCAAACAAAACCCTCTGTTGTGATTTTTCCTGAACTCCTCTTGTTGTACTTGGGGACCACAGAAGGACACTGAGGACTTGGGACACCATAGCCATTGCTTCCAGCAGAGAATGCACCCTCCAGCAGAGGGTTCTCTGCACTGGGGACCTGGCAGAATGATGGCGTCTGGTGGAGAGGCAGGCGGGCGGCTGCTCATTCCCCTCCACTCCTCCACAGATATAAGCCAAGTGCCCCCATGTGCCAGCTGGGGCACCAGGCACTGGAGGAAATGTGGGTGAACAGCGAGTACAAAGCAGCACTGAGTGACAGATCACGTTGTCAGGGTGGCACCTGGTCCATTCGGGGCGCTGGGTGGGTGACTGCGTCCTGAGCCCTGGGGAAGCATGGGGAGAAGGCTCTGCAGCGAGGCAGAGGCAGGAGACCGACCGCAGGAGAGAGAGGGGCTAGATGCTCGCTCCAGCTGTGGCCCGTGTTCTCTCCTTTTGTCCCCATAGTGTGACTCTGCCAGGAACTTGGAGTGGCTGAAGACTGTGAAGGAGAGTCATGGGTCTGTGGAACTCTCATCCCTGACCCTGGCCACGGCCATCAACCAAAGAGGCATCTATGTGATCCAGGCACCCAAAGGTGGCCAAAAGGTGAGCGGTCCCCAACCCTCAGCGCAGCTGTGGCCCGTCTGCAGGCTGCTGCCAGTCCAGGGCTTCTGCCCCCAGGAAAGTGACTTCTAACCTGTGCTCTTCACAGATTTCCCCAGACGCGGTTCTACACTTGATCCTTCCTGAGAGCCCTGGCAGCCACAAGGAGCCACAAGAGTACTCTTTAGAGGAGCTGAAGGAGCTTTTGAACAAGTTGATGCTGATGTCTGGCAAGAAGGATCATAACAACACGGAAGTGGACAGGTTTTCAGAGGTGAGGGCACATCTTTGCAGTGGCGCTAAGCTGGTGGTGTCATCTCGTCCGTGAGGGCTGTGTACTCCCAAGAAAATGGAAAGGATTTGACTTGGGATTTGCCTGATAAGAAGGGCTCTGCTCTTAGGCCCAGGGAGAGTAGAGTTGGCACATTTGTAGGGTGCATGGAACTCTAGTCTGCAGCCCCAGAGAGGTCTTAAGGCAGGCAGGCCCCTGGGTTAGCAGTCCCTCCTTACGATCCACAGGATGAACGCTGCAAGCTGGCAGCCTGGCCACCGCACCGAGAAGGAGGTTGGTCACCCAGCAGATAGCCCTTAGAAAGACACTGGAATTGCCTCTCTCACTCCATAAATCAGCAAGCATCCAAATAACTAAGATTTAGATGGACAAAACAGAAATAATCATACTGAGAGTGGTGTACTGGTTTAAGTAATAGTCTCTCAATTTTATTATAGGTTCTTTCTTTAAAGTTGATCTCTGCTTTACAAATGCTATCCTTTATCTCTGCTGGGTGCAGTGGCTCACACTTGTAAAGCCAGCACTTTGGGAGGCCGAGGCGGGCCTTTCACTTGAGGTCAGGAGTTTGAGACCAGCCTGGCTGATATGGTGAAACCACCCCATCTGTACTAAAATTACACAAATTAGCCGGGCATGGTGGCATGTGCCTGTAATCCCAGCTGCTCGGGAGACTGAGGCAGGAGAATTGCTTGAACCCAGGAGGCAGAGGTTGCAGTGAGCCGAGATCACACCACTGCACTCCAGCCTGGGCAACAATGCAAGACTCCATCTCAAAAAAAAATAAAAAAATAAATTAAAACAAATGATACCATTTATCTCTACAATGACTCTTTTCCTGATAAAAGTGCCATCTTCTCGGGTGGGTTGTGTAGATGAGGAGGGAGGCCTTGTGAGCGCAGATCATGCAGTGGGCCCGTGGACGGGGCCGTCTTTTGGCGGTAGGCCTGTGTGCTGTTGCAGAGTAGCGTGTTACCCTCTCGCATGGCTTTGTGAGCCAACCTCATGGTTCTGCTTCTCCAGGTCTTCTGCAGCGTGCAGAGGCTCAGCCAGGCCTTCATCGACCTGCACTCTGCTGGGAATATGCTGTTCAGGACCTGGATCGCCATGGCCTACTGCTCCCCCAAGCAGGGTGTGTCCCTCCGAATGGACTTTGGCTTGGACCTGGTGACGGAGCTTGCAGAAGGTGGAGATGTCACTGAGCTGCTGGCAGCCCTCTGCAGGCAGATGGAGCAGTTCCTTGACAGCTGGAAGATATTCGTGACCCAGAAGCGAATGGAGCACTTTTACCTGAACTTCTACACGGCAGAGCAGCTGGTTTACCTGAGCACTGAGATCAGGAAGCAGCCCCCGAGTGATGCTGCCCTAACGATGCTGTCCTTCATCAAAAGCAACTGCACCCTGAGGGATGTCTTAAGGGCCTGTGTGGGGTGCGAGAGTGAGGCTGCCAGGTACCGCGTGAGGACGGTCATGGAAGAGCTCCCGCTGATGCTATTCTCAGAGTTCAGCCTGGTGGACAAGCTGAGGGTCATCATGGAGCAGTCCATGGGGTGCCTTCCTGCCTTCCTGCCCGACTGCCTCGACCTAGAGACCCTTGGCCGCTGTCTGGCTCAGGTGGCAGGGATGGGTGGGTCTCCCGTGGAGCGTTGTCTCCCGAGAGGTCTGCGAGTTGGCCAGCCCAACCTCATCGTCTGTGGCCACTCCGAGGTGTTGCCAGCCGCCCTGGCTGTCTACATGCAAACCCCAAGCCAGCCCCTGCCCACCTACGATGAGGTGCTGCTCTGCACCCCGGCAACCGTCTTCGAGGAGGTGGAGCTGTTGCTGCGCCGCTGCCTGACCCTGGGCTCCCCAGGGCATAAGGTCTACAGCCTGCTGTTCGCAGATCAGCTGAGCTACGAGGTGGCGCGCCAGGCCGAGGAGCTCTTCCAGAAACTGTGCACGCAGCAGCACCGAGAAGACTACCAGCTCATGATGGTCTGCGATGGGGACTGGGAGCACTGCTACCTCCCCTCTGCCTTCAGCCAGCACAAGGTCTTCGTCACCCCCCAGGCACCCCTTGAGGCCATGCAAGCCTACCTGGCAGGTCACTACCGGGTCCCGAAGCAGACCCTGTCAGCGGCGGCCGTGTTCAAGGACCGGCTGTGTGTGGGGATCGTGGCCTCGGAGCGAGCAGGTGTTGGTAAGGAGAGCGGCAGGGTGGGCAGGCCCCGTCTCCCAGGGACTGCCCGGGGCCCTTCCCCCTCCAGCAGATGAAGCCTGTCTGCAGGTGGAGAAACCGAGGCTCTAGGAGGGTGTGATTCATCTGTGGGTGTCGATCAGGGTCTGTGCCAGAACCAGGCACCCTGGTCACCTGGTCTCTCAGAATGGGTATTCCCTGGGAGCCCCATTCCCTTCCTCCTCTCAGCAAACATCTCTGCAGTGTACTTTGTTTTTTCTTTTCTTTTTTTTTTTTTTTGAGATGGAGTCTTGCTCTGTCGCCCAGGCTGGAGGACAGTGGCGTGATCTCGGCTCACTGCAACCTCCGTTTTCTGGGTTCAAGTGATTATCCTGCCTCAGCCTCCTGAGTAGCTGGGACTACAGGCACGTGCCAGTACACCCAGCTAATTTTTTTATTTTTAGTAGAGATGGGGCTTCACCGTGTTAGCCAGGATGGTCTTGATCTCCTGACCTCATGATCCGCCCTCCTCGGCCTCCCAAAGTGCTGCGATTACAGGCATGAGCCACCATGCCCGGCCTAATTTTTGTATTTTTAGCAGAGACAGGGTTTCACCATGTTGGCCAGTCTGGTCTCAAACTCCTGACCTCAGGTGATCTGCCCACCTCAGCCTCCCAAAGTACTGGGATTACAGGTGTGAGCCACCATGCCCGACCTGAAGTTTACTTCTCCCCTTAAATGCCACCGGCCTCTTTGGGGTTGATGTTGGTCGTGTGAGCAATGGGAGGTAGAATTGAAGAGAAAGCTGTGCCTCTTGACCCACCCTTCGTTTCCCTTAAAAAGAAATAGTAGCTTCTGTTCTGTTGACTTTATCCTATCAACAGTACCTCGTCCTGTTGGGATAAACATTACTCTTCCCCTCCCTGCTGAAGCCTCTCCTTTTGCTGTGACTTTCATTAGCTTGTCACTCAACACATAATGACATTTCAGTCAACAGCAGACCGCATATATGACCACGGTCCCATAAGATTAGAAAACTGTACTTTAAAAATTAGCCAGGCATGGTGGTGCATGCCTGTGATCCCAGCTGCTAGGAAGGCTGACGCGGGAGGATCGCTTGAGCCCAAGAGGTCAAGGCTGTGGTGAGCTGCAGATGTGCCACTGCACTCCAGCCTAGGTAATGGGGCAAGGCCTTGGTCTTTTAAAAAAAGAGAAAGAAAGAAAGAACAAAAGATTATAATACCATATTTTTTATTGTACCTTTTCTACATTTTTATTTTTATTTTTGAGATGGAGTCTCACTGTGTCGCCCAGGCTGGAGTGCAGTGGCACCATCTCGGCTCACTGCAGCCTCTGCCTGCTGGGTTCAAGCGATTCTCCTGCCTCAGCCTCCCGAGTAGCTGGGATTACAGGCACATGCCACCACGCCTGACTAGTTTTTAGTAGAGATGGGGTTTCACCATGTTGGTCAGGCTGGTCTCAAACTCCTGACCTTGAGTGATCACCCGCCTTGGCCTCCCAAAGTGCTGGGATTACAGGCCTGAGCCACCATGCCTGGCCTGAATATGTTTAGATATTCAGATATTTGCCCTGTGTCACAGCTCCCCACTGTATGTAGGATGCCCCCATGCTGTCACGGCTTGTAGCCCAGGGGCAATGGGCTATTCCACCTCGCTCAGGTGTGTGGTCGGCTCTGCCATCTGGGTTTCTGCATGCACACTCTGATGTTCACAGTGACAGAATCATTTCACAATGTGTTTTTCAGAACATGCTCCTAGTGCTAAGTGGCACGGGACTCTGCTTTGCCTGCTGTCCTGCGGAGGCAGGAGGTGGCCAGGAGAGTGAGTAGGTGACGGCTGGGAAATGTGAAGGGTTCAAGAGCATATTCTTGAATCTGATGTTATGTTGCATCAGTTTTGAATTTTATACAAAGAGAAGTAACTTCTAGTGGATCTTTATACATTCTCTTACTCTTTATCCTAGCCCTGGGACCTAATTTCTCTCTCTCTCTCTCTCTCTCTCTCTCTCTCTCTCTCTCTCTATATATATATATATATATATACACACATACATACACACACATACTGTATATACATACACTATATATGTATTCTATATAATATATAGATTTCTATATATATTCTATATATTTTATATATAATATGTATTCTATATATTTCTATATATATCATTTCTATATATACCATATATATTCTATATATACATATATATAGTGTATGTATATATATAATGTATATATATTTTTTTGAGACAGAGTTTCGCTCTGTCACCCTAACGATGACAACTGCACCCTAAGGGATGTCTTAAGGGATGCCCAGGCGGTAGTGCAATCTCAGCTCACTACAACCTCCGCCTCCCAGGTTCAAGCGATTCTCCTGCCTCAGCCTCCTGAGTAGCTGGGATTACAGGTGCCTGCCACCACGCCTGGCTAATTTTTTTGTATTTTTAGTAGGGACGGAATTTCACCACATTGACCAGGCTGGTTTCGAACTCCTGACCTCAAGTGATCCCCCCGCCTCGGCCTCCCAAAGTGCTAGGATTACGGGTGTGAGCCACCACTCCCAGCCCTAATTTCTGTATTAATGTTATAGGAAAGTCTCTGTACGTGAAGAGGTTGCACGACAAACTGAAGAAGCAGTTAAACGTGAAAAAGGTGCCTCTGAAAACAATTCGACTGATCGACCCTCAGGTGGATGAGAGCCAAGTCCTGGGCACCCTGCTGCCCTTCCTGGACGTGCAGTATCAGAAGGTCCCTGTGCTCTTTCACCTGGACGTGACCTCCTCAGTAAGTGCCCTCCAGCGTCAGCTGATGGCCACATCAGCAAAGATATGGTCCCCACGTCCCTGCTTGACTCCTCCCCATGTATAGAATTCCTTGTTTCCACACACACAGTCCTGTGAAGCTTAACAGTGGGAACGTGCTCTGAGAAGTGTGTTAGGCAGTTTCCTCCTTGTGTGAACGTCACGCTGTGTGCTTACACTAACCTAGATGTAGAGCCCACTGCACACAGAGGCTTTACGGTACACACTGTCGCTCCTACGCCGCAAACCTGGGCTGCATATGGCTGTTCTGAATCCTGGAGCCAGTTGTAAAACGGCGTATTTATGTGTCTAAACATAAAAATGGTACAAGGAAATACAGTATTAAGATTTTATGGGGCTGCCCTCGGAGACGTGGGCCGCCGTTGGCTGAAAGGTTGATGTTGATCATCAGGATTACCGTGACAAAGAGCAAAATAAGGGGGGGTTACTTAGAGTTGGGAGAACTCGCCATGGTGTCGTGTGTTTACACCTCGTGTGATTCTGTCCTTAGGTGCAGACTGGAATTTGGGTGTTTCTTTTCAAGCTCCTCATTTTACAATACTTAATGGATATAAACGGGAAAATGTGGCTTCGGAACCCCTGCCATTTGTATATCATTGAAATCCTGGAAAGGAGGACGTCAGTGCCGTCGAGGAGGTCTTCAGCGCTGGTCTGTGCTGTGGGGCGTTTTCACCTGGTGTGGGGGGGTCTTGGGTTCCTTCTGGTCTTACTGAAGGGGAACGATGCGTTTAGGAGACTCCACACTTTTGCCTTACTTAGTGCAGCAGCTGAATGCAGTGTTAGTAAAGAAAAGCCCATCTTTAAACTCACTTTTCAATCATGTCTGGGATAAAAGTACTCTTCTATTAATTAGCAGTGTCTTCAATTTGTCTATTCAATTCAGGCTTCATGCTGTATGCCCAGTCTGAATCCCAGCTGTGCTCTGAATCTAGTAGATTCATCTGTTGAAAGAAGTCACCTTTCCTAATGCCAGCTAAGATGACAAGGAGATATTTGTCAAAAATTTCTCAGCAAAAGAGAGTTTTATGTTCACTCACATACATAATAGATGTATGCTTAGTGGAGAAACTTAGTTTCAGGAAGTTGGGTTAGAAAGCGATTTCCTGGCTCAGAATGCAGCTCCTTTACTTAATGTGCGAAAGATATGCTGTGTAAAAAAAGAGTATACAGAAAGCTACATATTTTCAGTGCATTTTTCATAAAGGTCCATCCAATATAGATAATGTGGAGGGTTAAGACACAAAAGCATTTCTTAGAAAGTTTTCTTGTAACCATTTCATTCATGTCTCTCCTTTCCAGCGTACCCCTGTCCCCCAGTTCAGTTTTCTTGACATCTTCCCAAAAGTCACCTGCAGGCCTCCCAAAGAGGTGATAGACATGGAGCTGAGTCCCCGGTGGAGTGACACAGAGCCTGGGATGGATCAGTGGGAGTTCTGCAGCGAAACCTTCCAAAGACCTTACCAATATTTAAGACGATTCCATCAAAACCAAGACCTAGACATGTTTCAGTATCAAGAAGGCTCTGTCGAAGGCACCCCGGAGGAATGCCTCCAGCATTTCCTGATTTACTGCGGGGTAATAAACCCATCCTGGTTAGAGCTTCGGAACTTTGCCCGGTTCCTGAATTATCAGCTCAGAGACTGTGAGGCCTCTCTCTTCTGCAATCAGAGTTTTATTGGCGACACACTGAGGGGCTTCAAGAAATTTGTAGTGACCTTCATGGTCTTTATGGCAAGAGATTTTGCCACACCAACACTCCACACCTCTGACCAGAGCCCGGGGAAGCACCTGGTCACCATGGATGGGGTTAGGGAAGAAGATCTAGCGCCCTTCTCTCTCCGGAAGAGGTGGGAGTCGGAGCCTCACCCATACGTTTTCTTCAATGACGACCACACAACCATGACATTCATCGGCTTCCATCTGCGGCCCAACAGCGAGGGCAGTGTCGATGCCATCAATCACTTGACTAGGAACGTCATCAAGAGAGACGTCATGACCAGGGACCTGTACACGGGCCTCCTGCTTCAGAGGGTGCCCTTCAATGTTGACTTTGATAGACTGCCCAGACACAAGAAACTTGAGAGTCTCTGCCTGGCCTTAGGGATCCCCCAGGCCACTGACCCCGACAAAACGTATGAGCTCACAACAGACAATATGCTTAAGATGCTTGCCATCGAGATGCGGTTCCGGTGTGGGATCCCGGTCATCATCATGGGAGAAACTGGATGTGGGAAAACCAGGCTTATTAAATTCCTTAGCGACCTGCGGCGTGGTGGTGCCAATGCTGACACCATAAAGCTGGTCAAGGTGCACGGAGGAACAACTGCAGACATGATCTACTCCAGAGTCAGGGAGGCTGAAAATGTGGCCTTCGCCAATAAGGACCAACATCAGTTGGACACCATCTTGTTTTTTGATGAAGCCAACACAACAGAAGCTATAAGCTGTATCAAAGAAGCCCTGTGTGATCGTACGGTGGACGGCCAGCCCCTGGCTGAGGACTCTGGCCTGCATATCATAGCCGCCTGCAACCCGTACCGGAAGCACTCCGAGGAGATGATCTGCCGTTTGGAGTCAGCTGGTTTGGGCTACAGGGTTAGTACAGAGGAGACGGCCGACAGGCTGGGCTCCATTCCTCTGAGGCAGCTGGTATACCGGGTCCATGCTCTGCCCCCGAGCCTGATTCCTCTGGTGTGGGACTTTGGACAACTGAGTGACGTTGCTGAAAGGCTCTACATCCAGCAGATTGTCCAGGGACTGGTTGATTCCATCAGCCTAGATGTAAACTGGACTCGCATGATCACAGGAGTCCTCTGCGCCTCTCAGGGTTTCATGAGGAAAAGAGAAGATGAGTGCAGCTTTGTCAGCCTCAGGGACGTGGAGCGCTGTGTGAAAGTTTTCAGATGGTTCCACGAGCACAGCGCGATGCTCTTAGCGCAGCTGAATGCCTTTCTCTCCAAGTCCAGCGTCAGGAAAAATCACACCGAGAGAGATCCCGTCCTCTGGTCGTTGATACTGGCCATCGGGGTGTGTTACCACGCCTCTTTAGAAAACAAAGGCTTGTATCGGAAAGCCATTGCCAGGTTCTTTCCGAAACCGTATAACAACAGCAGGCTGCTTCTGGATGAAATAATGCGGGCACAGGATCTTTTTCTGGACGGCATACCTCTGAGGAAAACCATCGCCAAGAACTTGGCCTTGAAGGAGAACGTCTTCATGATGGTCATCTGCATTGAGCTGAAGATTCCCCTCTTCCTGGTGGGGAAGCCCGGCAGCTCCAAGTCTCTCGCCAAGACCATCGTGGCCGACGCCATGCAGGGCCCGGCCGCCTACTCGGATCTCTTCCGCAGCCTGAAGCAGGTCCACCTCGTGTCCTTCCAGTGCAGCCCGCACTCCACCCCACAGGGCATCATCGGCACCTTCCGGCAGTGCGCCCGCTTTCAGCAGGGGAAGGACCTGCAGCAGTATGTCTCTGTGGTGGTGTTAGATGAGGTGGGGCTGGCGGAAGACTCCCCCAAAATGCCGCTGAAGACTCTGCACCCGCTGCTGGAAGACGGATGCATTGAAGATGATCCCGCACCCCACAAAAAGGTCGGCTTCGTGGGCATCTCCAACTGGGCCCTTGACCCTGCCAAGATGAACCGGGGCATTTTCGTGTCACGTGGCAGCCCCAACAAGAGGGAGCTCATAGCGAGCGCCAAGGGCATCTGCTCCTCAGACATCCTCGTCCAGGACCGAGTCCAAGGGTACTTTGAGTCCTTCGCCAAAGCCTACGAAATGGTGTGTGTGAGCCAGGACAAGGAATTCTTCGGGCTTCGTGACTACTATAGCCTCATCAAAATGGTCTTTGCTGCAGCAAAGGCTTCAAATAGAAAGCCTTCCCCGCAAGACATTGCACAGGCTGTCCTTAGGAACTTCAGTGGCAAGGATGACATCCGAGCTTTGGACATCTTTCTGGCCAATTTGCCCGAGGCCAAGTGCTCAGAGGAAGTCAGCCCCGTGCAGCTGATCAAACAGAACATCTTTGGGCCTTCTCAGAAGGTGCCGTCTCAGAAGGTGCCGGGTGGACAGCCGGAAGATGCTGAGTCCCGCTACTTACTCGTGCTGACCAAAAACTACGTGGCACTGCAGATCCTGCAGCAGACATTCTTCGAGGAGGACCAGCAGCCAGAGATTATTTTTGGTTCTGGTTTCCCCAAGGACCAAGAGTACACCCAGATCTGCAGAAACGTCAACCGTGTGAAGGTCTGCATGGAAACAGGCAAGATGGTGTTGCTCCTCAACCTGCACAACCTCTACGAGAGCCTCTACGATGCGCTCAACCAGTACTACGTCCACCTCGGCGGCCAGAAGTACGTGGACCTCGGTCTGGGGACCCACCGCGTCAAATGTCGGGTTCACCCCAACTTCCGCCTGATCATCATCGAAGAGAAAGACGTTGTGTACAAACACTTTCCCATCCCCCTCATTAACCGGCTGGAGAAGCACTATCTGGATATCAACACGGTGCTGGAGAAATGGCAGAAGAGCATCGTGGAGGAGCTCCATGCATGGGTGGAGAAGTTCATCAATGTCAAAGCAGATCATTTCCTGAACAGGCACAAATACAGCCCCTCTGACGTCTTCATCGGCTACCACTCGGACGCCTGCGCCTCTGTGGTGCTGCAGGTCATAGAGAGGCAGGGTCCCCGGGCCTTGACGGAGGAACTTTACCAGAAGGTGTCTGGGGAGGCCAAATTGATCCTGCTGAACTGCGCTACGCCCGATGCCGTGGTCCGGCTGAGCGCCTCCTCGCTGGGTGGGTTCGCGGCGGATTCGCTGTCGCAGGAGTACTTCTACAGACAGAGGCACAACTCCTTTGCAGATTTCCTGCAGGCGCACCTGCACGCGACAGACCTGGAGCACCACGCCATCTTCACAGAGGTGATTGTCTTTCTGCACTTGTACCCTATCCCCTGTCACCCAAGAGTCCTAAATCCCTAGTGTCAGGATTCAAGATTCTTCCCCAGGCAGCGGTTAGGGATCCTGCAGGGAGATGCTGAGACGCTGAGCTCTCCTCTGTGGTAAGTGTGGGGAGAGCCAAGTATCTATGTAGGTCCAGTTAACCAGGTGCTGAGTGCCTGGGTCCGTGCAGTGCGCCATGCTGGTAACAGCACCATACACAATGTTCACACCAACAAATAAAGTACCATGTTCCAGGACCGGGCCAAGGGCACTGGGGATGCACAGATGAATCTGTAGCCCTTGTCCTTTGTTAGCATTAGGGCGCATGGAGAGACCAGCACATGAACAGATGCCATCAATATCATACCATAAATGCTGTGCTTAGAGGCAGCGGGGAGCGGTGCAGACCAGGATGCGAGCTCAGATGAGATGTTCCCTAGGAGAGGCCCCTCACCGATGGGGAAGAATGGCCAGGAAGGGATTGTAGGATGAGGACCTTCTGTGGGCAGAGCCACTGACAGCCCTTAGGGTTCAAGGCTGTAGTGCTGAGATGGGGCGATGAGGTGCAGTCAGAGAGAACTGCTGGAGGCCCTCAGTGACTCTGCAGAGCCACATCTCAGCCCTATGGAGTGGGCACTGGAGGCACACTTGTCTCCCTGGCTGGGTGAAGGGAGTCTGATGAAAGGCTATTGTAGAAAAGACGGGCTGGTAGGGAGGCCGCTGGCACAGTACAAAGGAGAGGAGCAGATGGAACCCAGAGATACTCAGGAGGCAATTGGGCACGGCCAACACCACCACCGAGTGGGGGAAGGCGGGTGGAGAGGTCCGGGGCGACTCCCTGGATTCCTCCTTAGATGAGTGGACATTGCTTCATCATGACAGATAACGCAGGAACAGACAGCAGGTTTTGGGAGGCCAGCGATGATGTCCACCGGGGACAGGTGTTGATGCATCGTGCAGCTGGATGTGGGAATCTGAGCTCAGTGGTGAGGCAGGGATTCCTGGGCTAGAGCAGCAGGTTTTGAGGAACGTTTCGACTTGCACTGTGATGGGGGAGTGACCTTTGGGACAGGAGAATTGCTGACATCTGGGGGAAGGGGACGGCACCAACCACGAACTCCATCTGAAATCATGAAGTCGTACTATAACAGGAAATGGCATTTGTGCTGAGCCCTAAGGGATCATGAGATCTCAAGTACGGACCAAGCAGGCAGAGGCACGGGCCTCTGGGGAGGAGAGGAAGGCACCCTCAGGGCAGGGTGGGGTCGTCTCTCCCATGCCTTTGGCCCTGTAGGGCCTCCCGGCCCCAGCGCTGCCGTGTTTTGGGAAACGCCTTTGGGTTTGGATTCTGTGCTGTTGTGTGGCAACTGCACCGTGCTGAACATTGCAGGTTTCTAGGATCTGTCTAAACCTAGCAGCACACTTGCAACCTTTCCTTGAAGTCTGGCAAGTAATTTGCGTTTCTTAACTCTGTAGATCACCACTTTCTCCAGGCTGCTAACAAGTCACGACTGTGAAATTTTAGAATCAGAGGTCACAGGGAGGGCTCCGAAACCCACACTCCTGTGGCTGCAGCAGTTCGACACCGAGTACTCATTCCTCAAAGAAGTCCGGTGAGGTTCCGTGCCTTCCCTGCTGCCCTCTCCCTCCCCAGCCGTGGCCGCGTGGCTTCTGCGTGGCCATGGTGCCCGCGACGGTTAATGAGCACCACAGTCACGTGACTGTGAAATGGATCCTTGTTAAATCTCTCCCAGCGTCCCTCTCATCTCCATCATCTTCTGCAACGCGGTGTCTGGCCTAACATCCTCCCCCAAAAGCACTTGGCTTTTCTCACCTGGACTATCTGTTCTTATGGAAGAAAATCCTACCTGAGTAGCTGTTTCTTTGTAGCCTTTATGTTTCCTATCACTTTGGGGAATTTTGTTATCCATTTTTTAAGACAGAGACCTCACTTGAATTACTTCCCTTTTCTTTCAGAAACTGTTTAACGAATACAGCCAAATGTAAAATCCTCATTATTCAGACAGATTTTGAAGATGGAATCCATAGTGCCCAGCTCATTGCCTCAGCTAAGTATGTTTTTAGTATTTTTCTCAGAAACTGTGTAAAAAACCCAAAACGTAGGAAGTCCTAGAGAATTTATTCCCCGAAAACAGTATAAGATCGTAATCAATATAGAAATAAAAATAAGAGCAATTCTTCCCCCGCCTCATTCCCCCAAGTGAGGATTAGGGAAGCTGAAGAGAGACAAAAAGGCCAGTAACACTACAAAAACAGTGGAATGGGCCTGGGCAACACAGCAAGACCTCATTTCTAAAAAAAATAAAATAATTAGCCTTCCACAGTACACCTCTAGTCGCAGCTGCTCAGAAGGCTGAGGTGGGAGGATTGCTTGAGCCTGGGAGGTCAAGGCTGCAGTGAACTGCAATCCTGCCACTGCAGTCCAGCCTAGGGGCCAGAGCGAGAGCCTGTCCTCCCCGCAAAAAAAGTGAAATGCGAGAGGTGTAAATAATGGAACATTAACAAGCTATAAAAGGATGCCTTTGAAGCCTGTGTTTGTAGACATGTTTTGGTCATTGTTAATTTTGAATTATACAATTTGAATTTATTTCAAGTTCGAGGGAAATAACAGTAGGTAAATGCTTTTATTCCTATTTATTGGATATTTTTATAGTGTTTGTAGGGGAAGTCTGATGCTCTTAGAATTAACTTTGTGCCTTTATTACTTAAAGTAAAAGTGATTTATGGACCTTTTTGAAGCATTGGATGCCATATTTCAGTTTGTGGTTTAAATCTCAACAAGAAACTGGCTTTGGCCATTGGTCATCTGAAGGGAATGGCATTGCGCACAGAACTCTTTGTTGAAACAGAAAGGTCTGCTGGCTACAGGGGCTGTTTCCTGTAATCCCAGCTACTTGGGAAGCAGAGGCAGGAGGATCGTTTGAGACCAGCCTGGGCCACACAGCAAGACCCCCATCGCTTAAGAGAAAAGAAGGAATGGAAAGTTCAGCTGGCCTCACCCTTAGCTGCACCCGGGCAGGCCCACTGAGGACCACAAGATAGGGTTTCTGGTCAATAAAGGAATGCCACTTCAAAGCAGAGGACACAGGAATGGGGAAGAAAACGAGCCTGCTAAGAGATTTCTCATCCCCTTGTGAGAGAAGAAGTCACGATCGCAGGGGTGTGAAGTTTATGTAAAACTCATCGGAACGGGTGGCCGTGAGACTGAAACAACAGCTCAGAGAACACCCTTCTGCAGCTGCACAGCTTTGCTGTGTTTATTTGCTTGTTTTTTTGTGTGTGTTTGTTTTTAAAATAGGTATTCTTTTTTTTTTCTTTAAATAGGTATTCTGCTATAAATGAAATCAACAAAATACAAGAAAATGAGGATCGTATCTTTGTCTATTTCATCACAAAACTGTCCCGGATGGGACGAGGAACAGCCTATGTGGGCTTCCACGGAGGTGAGATCAGAACATCAGTCAGGGTATTTATTTGTGTTTATTTATTTTTTGAGATGGAGTCTTGCTCTGTCACCAGGCTGGAGTGCAGTGGCGCGATCTCAGCTCACCACAACCTACATCTCCTGGGTTCAACCGATTCTCCTGCCTCACCTCCCAAGTAGCTGGGATTACAGGCGTGTGCCATCACGCCCAGCTAATTTTTGTATGTTTAGTAGTGACGGGGTTTCACCATGTTGACCTAGATGGTCTCGATCCGTTGACCTCATGATCCACTCGCCCCAGCCTCCCAAAGTGCTGGGATGACAGGTGTGAGCCACCGCACCCGGCCCAGTCAGCGTATTTTTTTATTTAAGTCATGTTGGAACTGTTTCTCATTTGGTTCTGTGTTATACAAGTCTGAAATTAGAATATTATTGTTAACCTCAAGAGGATTCTTTCCAGATGCAATTAGATTTCTTACCACTGATTACTGTAAAAACAGGAATCCTGGGACGGGAGGCTGCGTGCAGCCTGTCCTGGACTGACTGTAGGCAAGCTCCTCACCTCTTAGCATGTGGGTCACACAGAGTGGAGACCCCTGACACCTGACGGACGCTGTCAGGAACGCACCGATATGCCTGTTTGGCGGGGAGGGAGAGTGGCGGGGGTCGGACTATCTTCAGATCTCTTTTTTTTCCAAGGAATGGTCACCAGCTATTTATGACATAGAAAAGTTGTTATTCCAGAAATAGGAAAGTAAGTTTACTTGAATAATTTCCTGGAGAATGGAAGGCAGACCTTGCCAGTGTCCCCCACCCCTCACTAACTGTGATACAGCAAATATGACAATGCACGGGTGAAAGAACCACAAGCCTTATCCACGTGTCCTTCCCATGCCTGCCATTGCAGGGCTTACCATTGCTGTTTATGTTGAAGTTGTTGATGTGCGTAGAATCGGGTGGTGTATAGTATAGGGTTGGGTGGTTTCCGTGCAGGCCCATTCCAGGGTTTTGGCTTCAGGGTGCCAGTCATTCATTGCGCAGCAAGACAATGACAAGCCAGGGTGTGCAGTGTCCCTGCTTAGGGCCGAGCAGCAGCCGGGGAAGACACGAGACGGTTGTGGGTGGCTTCACACTTCACAGGGCTGTGGCAGTCTGTCCACATCGATGACCTCCGGAGATCCACCCTCATGACTTCAGATGTGACCAGGCTGCAGAATGTCGCCATCAGCCAGCTGTTCACGCCCGGAGACTTGCCTGAGTGTGAGTCATGAGGCGGAGCCTCTGGGGGAGCAGGTGGTGGAAGGGCAGATGGTAGGTGTGGAGCGTGACGTGCACATGGCCCTAGGAGCAGGGGCCACTGTGTTTCGTCCCTCAGCAGGAGCTCGGGGACACATCTGCAGAACTGACTGGTGGCTCATCCTAGAGCACCAGGGCCGAGCAGGTGCGCTTACCTCAGGCTGAGGCAGAGCTCTGTGAGCCGGCCAGCCATGGAAGTGAGCGCCTAGAACATGCCAGAGCCCAGGCTGGAAGGAAGGGGCTGCCTTGGGGGCTGATCTTCATGACCATGATCTCTCATCTGGGGACCTACCACCAGACCGGGGGCTGGGGAAGCCTGCACTCGGAGCCTGAGCACACAGACTCCCAGACGGCGCCGCCAGCAGTCCCTGTGCCACTTTCTGAGTAGTAATGCAATCACGTTTGCTTCGACTGCAGTGGGCTTGGAACACCGGGCGGAAGACGGCCATGAGGAGGCGATGGAAACGGAGGCCGGCACATCAGGGGAGGAGGCAGAGGAGGCCATGGAAACAGAAAGTTCTGAGAAGGTGGGAAAGGAAACCTCTGAACTCGGAGGCAGTGATGTAAGTTCTGGCTCTTGGGACCTCCCCTTGTGCTGCTGGTGACGCTTCTGAGCTGCATCTTTAAACGCTTTTGCATTGGGAGCTGGAGGAGTCGCCGCCGCTGTGCAGGGGTGAGGATGGCGCCCCACTTTCCTCACACAGCGACGGTCTTGTTGCTGGTTACTAGGGGTTACTGGGGGTCAAGGGCATCTGCACCGGCAGTTTGGGGGGTGCGGGGCGGAGGTCGGCGTCTCTTCTTGGTCCGTGAGGACCGCCGCCCTGTGCTGTTTGCTGCATTGAGACCCTCATCACATATGGGCGGTTTGGCTTTTACCCACTGTGTCAGTGGCAGAAACGGGTGACCCAACCGTCTCCACCAATAGGTGTCGATCCTGGACACCACCGGGCTGCTGAGGAGCTGTGTGCAGAGCGCCGTGGGCATGCTCAGAGACCAGAATGAGAGCTGCACGCGCAACATGCGGAGGGTGGCGCTCCTCCTGGGTCTCTTAACGGAGGACGACGCATGCCACAGTATGAGGCTCCCCGCCCCTTGCCCCTGCCCCCACGTGGGCTCTTCCTGAGCATGGGCATCATTTCACTGCATGTTGGGGGACACCCTCTCAGGTTTCCATGGCTCAGCAGAAGCAGTGACACAGTGGGAATCTAAGAGCATCTCTCAGATTTTGCTCTAGAACTGGCCTGGCCAACGGACTTCCCTTCCTGGGGGAGGTGGGACAGAAGCACTCTGGAGCCAACAGCTCAGCCACGGCCATGCTGAACGTCTGTTTCTGCCTTTGTACAGCCTCCTTCTTGCGGGTATCCAAGATGCGCCTCAATGTCCTTTTAAAGAAGCAAGAAGAGAGCCAGTTGAACACTCTGGAGTGGGTGGCGAGGGAAGCCCGCAACCAGGACGCTCTCCAGGAGGCGGACACATTCAGGTACTGTGACTAAAGGAAGCAAGGAGTGGCTCCAATCTGGTGGCAGCATGGGGACCTGCCTGCAGGGATCCTCTCTCCATCCGGGCCATGGGGACTGAGCTGTTTCTTTCCAAACCTCTCAGCCATTCAAAGCTGTCAATTTTTTCCCCAAGAAGCACACAGTAGGTCTGGACAGTGGCCAAACTGCAGGTGCTGGACTCTTCCTCTACTTTTCTGTTTACAGTTTTTCATACTAAAAACTTAAAAAAAGTAAAACATCTGTTCTTAGAGTAGAACATTTACTAACATTTCTGTTGTTAACCATAGAAAGGGCTGCTGTTTTCAGTTATGAAGTTAAAATGATGTGCAGAGCGGGCAGGGGACAGGCGGTATTTTCCCAGTCCTGCAGTTTGAAGAATGGTAACAGCAAAACCAGGACCCAGCAGTACATTCACTGCCATGGTTATTTTTCTGTCACCCCTGGGACTAACCTTGATTATCTTGGATGTGGCCGTGTATTGAGGAAGGAGGGGTGCTCTGGGCCCCAGACAGAGGGTCTCTTTAAAACAGACTCTCAGACCTCCTGCCTGAAAGCCTAAGAAACCAGTGACTTGGGTATTTGGGCCCAGTTTTCCCATCTGTACAAGACAGTGGACTCCTCCATGAGTCCCTTCCAGGTCCAAGCTTCTGTGCCAGTGAGGGGTTCGCTTTGGGCCTATGGCCAGGTGTGATCTGCAGGAGGGAACGTGAGGAAGAAGCGGGGTGGATGGTAATGGGGGCTTACGGAAGAAGCGGGGTGGATGGGAATGGGAGCTTACGGAGGAAGATGGGTGGATGGGAATGGGGGCTTACGGAGGAAGAGGGGTGGATGGGAAT